>NC_051155.1:233486721-233599221 GCF_013339745.2 Dermacentor silvarum
TATCTAATGTTCGCATCTATAGATGCGTGCTGTGAATTTTTGGCCATAGGACGCTTTTTTTGTCTCACGACATTTCTATTTTATTATATTGTTGTTTTTACTACGCGGAAAGAAGTAGCAGTCACCATTATAGCATGACTACATCTCTTTCTGTTATTTTCATTTAAATTATAAGGAAAAAACCTAAACACGTGACTTATGAGCCTTTCGCAGCCGGCTCAAATTAAGACAAACTACGCATGTCCCATTGGCAGGTGAGACGTGCTAAAGCGGTATTCGAGCTCTAATGATCGAAAGAAGACGACGGCTGTAGCATTGCAGAGGTCTTTTTACTTTTGGCCTCCTTTTTTTTCTTTTTGTAAATCATTTGAACAGCTTTCTGCACTTCATGAAGTAGTTAGAGATAAGTTACTATACCGGTTATCGCTCAATAATAATTGTCTTAGAGTAGACTTTGTAAACACGGTTCATCACGTTCAGTGCCTCAGCGTTTCAAGTCACTTTAACCACGGCCGATTTCTCTGGAAACGCGTACTACTACCGCCTCAGCTTCTTCCGTCGCCTAAAGGAAGTCGAGCGTTAAGTCTGGTTCGTGCATTACTGCCGAGTGAATGCCGTTATATGATTGAGACCGTAGGAGAGACGTCGCAACCAAGAATTGCCATCGCACCACCCGTACGATTAGAATTCCGCACCATACTGTCGTCGTCGGATGCCGGTGTTGTCGACACTTTGTTATGGATGACACTACGTAATAGTACGAACAGTAGCGTCGAACGCAGGCAACCAGTTCCTGTTAACGACATCGGTAACGCTTCCTTGTCCTGCTGTTAAATCTCCCAAGGGTCTATGACTGCCGTACTCTCGGACTCGGATGCTTTTGGCACGGAAGATTATGTTACCCGCCTCGCAAGTGTCGTCCACTATAAATATATATATCTATATATATATAATATATATATATATATACTATATATATATATATAATATATATATATATATATATAATATATATATATATATATATATATATCGAGTCGGCGCTCATGACATCTTGAGTAGGCTTTCCTTTGTATGGAAGGAATGCACAGAAATAAAAGGTATCTGGAGTCATACAAGAAGAGGTCATCTAAAAAGAGCATTCTCGCATAGAATAAGACAAGAGTTGACGTTTGATCAGCATGCTTTTCAGTGGCTTTAACCTGGTTCCTGAGGCAACGCTCACTTTGAGAGCGACAAAGCAGCACTACGTTTACCCCAAGTTAGCAAAATGCGCTTTGTGATTTTGCTGTTAATGCGGCTGCTTCATGCAAGTTATACGTGTAACGGCGAACTTCAAATTATATAAAATTCGCGGTTGGCTACCCTGTATCGTCGAGGACGGAAGTTCGAAAAAGGAGAAAGTATCTAGTACACAAGGTGAATCGTAAAATGGTGTTCAAAAGTGTCGCACAATCTTGTTTCTCCTTTCTTTCTCATGAGATATATCAATAATTACCAGGAACTATCTCTGTTAACTGGTGATACCGACCCCTTTAGAGAATGAGACATCAGCAAGGAGTTATAGAGGTTATGATAAACACGTTTTGTTGAAGAACTCATTTACCTGGTACCCTGTCAGAAAAAAAAAACCATAATATGAAATTGGGATCCTATATAAAACTCCGTGTGCTCCCACTATTATTCCGGATGGTTATGGCAGTTGCGGGACATACAGGGGAAGGAACCGGACTCTGTATAAGGAAATCCTGATTTCCCCACCCGAGCGTTACCTTCAGTCACCCTCACAAACACACAGCCTTCAGGCGAGGAACCAGCTACACTTGATGTAACTAGAGAAGAGCAACAGAGAGGAGATAGCTGTAGAGCAACATGTAAAGTCACGCATGTGCCGCGAGCGGTCGTCGCGTGGCAAGTTTGCGTGTAGTCGCGGGCTTCTTTCACACTCGGAAAAACACTTTTTATGTAGCACGTATTGAGCAACAGAAAGCTGCATCGGGAGTTTTTCATGTTGCTCTACTATTTCTCATTGACACATTTCATTTAATTATAAATAATTGAGAAGTTGATTAATTAAGACTAATTATCTGATTAAGCGAATGCAAAAAATATCTGAGTATCTCCAAGCAACGGCAAACGTTACCTTGGTTCTGTCCAGCTGCATATTTGCATATTGAAATCTTGGTGCGTATAATTGAGACACCGCCAGCAACACACCCACAACACACACACACACACACACGCACATAGATATAGATATATATATATTATATAGATATAGAGATATATATATATATATAGTATATAGCATTCCGTGGTCAATAGTGCATAGAAAGCCGCGTTGCTGAGACGTTTCGCAGGTACTGGCATTCGAAAGTGACCAGGGACGTTGAACACAGCCTTTAAGTACATGCGCCATTGTAGCTTTCACTACTACTCCTGTTGAATGGGCTTGTGGCAGAAAAAAACATCTTCAGTATAGAAGTTTTCGCATCCGGGCGATCAATTTGGAAGATCCGGTGCTGTTCTTCGAAAACCTACTCACATTCCCTGTCGAAAATAGATTTGTCTCGTCGATCTGAGTGTCCTCCACTCAAATTAGATCGACTCCTGGGAGAATGCTACGAATCGAAAATCGGACATTGTGACATCGCCATTTTACGTTTTGCAAATGTAACCAATATCGTTGATGCCAAGTAAAAAGGAAAAAAAAAACAAACGGAAAATGTAATTGAAATTTTCGCGACGTCTGCTGCTTTCCATTACTGCTCTTGGCCCCACCTACTACGCTGGCGAGGTATACCCTGCTTTATACTGAAAAGTAAAACTTGAACTCTATTATATTTCTCTTCTTGCAAGTTTCAAACCAGAGCATTATCTGACTGCATCAGAAAATCCCGGGAAGCTCACGCTAAAATACTATGTTCGAAGAGGAATTACAAACGACACCGCAATTAGTTTAGCCACTTTCCTCCTAATCACAGAGACCCGGCTTCGCCGCATTACGTCACACTTAACATGCCCTCATTCGAATTCCTGGAACGTTGACCCCTTTATTCGCATGTGCAGAGCACAGAAATAAAAGTGCCGTTATCCTCATGCGATTCACCTTGTTTCTTTTGTTTGTTCCCCCCCCCCTTTTGTTTTGTGCCAACTGCAAGCATCTGCTACTTTCCCGACGTGTGACGTGTGCCACATCAAGGATGTCTTCATCACAAATAATAATCATTCAATGACCGAAGTTTGGTAGCATAAGGTGATATTACAAAACATCCTGCAAATAAGTGTATTTCGTAAACGTGACTAAACAATAAATATAACAAAAGTAGACACAATGTAGCACAATGTCATTATGGAGACACAACGTCACGTTCAGCAAACGAGCTAATTAGCACTTTTAGAGCAGAATGCTGTAAGGTACGCGTTACACCATGGTAACTACAGAGCCACAGGAGGAAAGAAGCCAAGCAGGAATGTATAATGAGAGGTGTTCAGCTTGCCATTTGTATGCGTAGAAAAACATGGATATATAAAAAGGAGAAATGAGAGAGAAGCAGCAAGGTAACACACACCACACACACACACACACACACACACACACACACACACACACACACACACACACACACACACACACACACACACACACACATATATATATATATATATATATATATATATATATATATATATATATATATATATATATATATATATATATATATATATATATATACAGCGCACGGAAACGAGGTGCGACAACGCAACTCTATCAAGGCCCATCTAGCCGGCCGGCAGACTGCAGAAACCGCACGCTATTGCAGCATTTTGGCAAGTGCCTGCTGCAGCCTTTGCCGTGGAATCTCTTGTTCCAATAACGACCACTTTTCTTTTCTATCAACTGTAGTGCATATAGCTATCAATTTACGCTCTGTAACGATAGATAGCAGGCGCGCACGCGCGCAAAGGCACTGTTCATCGGCTCACACTCGCAGATGTCGGAGACAGCAGGCTGTCACTTAGAAACGATTATCAGTTTAAGAATGGGAAACCGATAAAGGCATACTATCTTTGTTCACGCTATGGCATTGTAGGCGGAAGGAGCTGTGAATATTAAGGGGCAAGAGAACGTAGGATCTTGCCCCTCTAGTTTATTAATGCGTACGAGGCACACAGTGACTGCTCACTAACTAAGGAGCGCAACGTATACCGCAGATTCCGTTCTCAAAAGCGAAATCAAAATCAATGAGGTGTGGTTTGGGGGTCACAATGGACGCTGCCTTGTCCGTACGATCGCTTCCACTATTCCGGCAGCCATTGAAAGAGCTTGTCATATCGATGGTATTCTGAGCAATTGTGAATGCCTATAGTTGTTAGAACCAGTTTGTTCATGAGAACCGTCGTCCATTGCTGTTTGAAAGCTTTTTTTAGTGTGTGTGTGGTGTAGGTTTCGTACGGTTATATTCCCCCCCTCCCCCCCCCCCCCCCCCTCCAAAAAAAAAAAAAACTATATTGCGTAAGCATTGCATGTATTGCATACCGGAACTATGTACTGTCTTCTGGGTCCTTCGGGTACTCCTAAGTAAAAAATTACGAGCAGAGATTCGCATCTCAAGTATGGTTCACTGTTGTCAGTTGTCCTCATTAAATGTTTCAGAGAAGGTTTTGCTACGTTAGTGTGCGCTGGGCTCGCCACGCAGCGTAATGGGTTTAGTATCGTCAAATGCTAAGCAGGAGTCCGTAAATAAGGCCGCATTTCACGTAACAAGTGCAACATTCACCTAAATGGTGTATTGTGTGGATTATGAAACTACCCGCGCGCGACAGTCATTTCGCGCGAACATTGATTGATTCCTCTCGGGAAAAGATTGTGGTGAGGCTTAGTGAAAGTATAAATGGATGGACTCTGGAACCAGACCGGCCAAGAATACGATAAAGAAGAAAAGAGAACAAGCAACTTGTGCAAGCTGCTGTGTAACACTATTTCTTAAAGTGACCTACAGGGCGCGCCAGAACTTATTTCAGCATTTGCGCAACTCGTCTGTTTCATTTCTCTACTTCTACTCTCCTTGCTTTTCTCCTCTCCTATTCTCTCTCTTCCGCAGCTGTTTTACGAAAGCCCGACGTTCGCGTAGGTAGTGTCATTCTCTTGCGCTACAGTTGCCCCAATTTCCGAACCTCTCTTTGTGCGATATATTTGGAGCCGTTGCACACAAGATATTGATCGAACTTTCACCACCGGCTCAGACTCCGTATATAGATAGTCTTAGTTTGCCGTAAATATTTTACTTTGAAATGCGGGAGAGTGAAGTTCTTACTTAAGCGCATGACATGCACAAGCGTTGGTTTATGTTAAATAAGTCAAAGTGTGGTGGCTGATGTTGAACATTCACCTCCACCGCCGCGAGTGACGCTAGCTAACACTACCAGGGCTAGCTGTAAAAGGCAAGCATATCGTAGCGCTATATAGTTCTATATCGCTAGAAATTTGACATGTGTAGTCAGTACACAATGGCTGACAGTTTATCGCTGTGTGACATTGTTAGTATAAAGCACTGTTACATGCGAGGCAATAAAGAAAAAATGAGTTAAACAAGCTGCTGTAGCGAATTGGTAGAGACATCGCATGCGTCTTACAAAGGTTGTCGGTTCAGCTCCCACAGGTGCAGTTGTTCTCTTTTTCCACTTTAAATTTCTTTTCTTATTCTACATGATAAATCAAAACGCAGTTAATTTCTTTTCTAATAACCGGCTTCAAAAGTTGCCAGTTAATAAAGAATCACTCAGCAGTGTCGTATCGCGAAATCAGCAGTGGAAATGTATGGTACCTTGAACTACATGTGTCCTAAGTAACGGGAAGAGGTCCAAACAACACAAAACGTCTTGCATGCCATTAACTCTCTATCTGCCTTTTTTTTCGCATGAATTTGTGTAACGTGCTTGGCAACGAATGATACGAGACAAGCGAGCACTCCTGTTAAGCTTAACGCATTCGGCACCCTGGATCTAAAGTGACCACAGAGTCCCACGCACAGGCATCGACCATCTATGCAAGAAAAAGTTCGTAGCTATTCCGAATTTCCGAATAAAATCTAAGCACCTCCAAAAAGAAAAAAAAATGTGGTTGATCCCTCTTATATAGGAATCGGTATAGAACACGAAAGTGAAACGTGTCTTCACAGAAGTAGTGTAATGTTTATTGCACATTGATATATAATGTCTATTGGTGTTTTGTGGCTAAAGCGCCCTTAGGCGTTGATGCACCCACGCTGACGCCTGGTGGCACGTCTCCTCCATCACGACTACCAACGTCGATGACCATGAGCAACCGTCGTGCATATGGAAGCTGCACTACGCTGCACACGCTAGCACAACGCGAAAGACGAAGCACGTAACTGACACACTAATACAACGCGCAAGACAAGCACGTAACTGAATCGTCACCGAGTCAAATCAGCGCGTACAGCGCGTCGTAATTGCAGCCTCCGCGATCAACTTCAGAAACATTTTCAGAGCTAATTGCGGAGGCCACGCTCCGCTGTGCTGAGTACGGTGAACGCCACCTGGGTTGGTAGTGCTTCTTGATGCCAGCGTCCCTTCGAATGCTGGCTTCGAGGCGTTGTAGTGCTGAGACCACCGAAGCGTTCACTGTCGGTGCGCGTTAGTGTCATAATGCAGTACTTCTCTTTTCTGCTCGTAGGCGGCGGCACCGCCCCGAGCAAGAGCGCGGGTACACGGAGGAGTGTTAGATATATAAGGCGCGTCTGTGTAGCTCTCTGCAAATGCGTTTGTGGCGCAATGGGTTAAACGCTCGGCGATCTATCGTCGCGGACCGAGAGGTCGTGGGTTCGATTTCCAGATTTTGCATGTTTGTGGAACTTTTTCTTCTGGTTTCTTTCTTTGTATTATGTTCGTGTACATTGTAAGCTGACGTATTTCCGTGACGGAAATACGTCAGTGAAGTCTTGGTGGACCCCGGCATAAAACACTTTCGTGTTAAAAAAAAGCTCTGTTTGCGTACCTTGCGTTTGACAAGAGGTTTTTAAAGCTGTCGCTTTGCGAAGGGGGAGTAGGCTAAGCCTTGTCTAAGCTTCCTGAAAGGCTTACTAAGAATAGATCTTGCTTTCGTCCTACCAAGATCAATTCCTGCGTCAGATGCAAGCAAGCCGAAGACATACCCCATTTGTGAAAACACTTTAACCTCTCGGCAGGGAGCCCAGCGGATGCGCAAAACGTTGTGACAACGAAGGCGCTTGTTATAGGAGAGATATGGCTTGCGAATAGACTTTGCAGGTGAACGGTACCAAATCAGTGGTCAGACCTTACTCTGTTTTTTTTTTTTTTTTGCAATGCCTAATTCTGGTTCGCCAGTAAAGTTTGACTGTAAATATCATCTAGCAGTTATTGCTCCAACTTTCGCAGCACCCTTAGCGATCAGCTTCTGTCCCGGTTGTAAATATATAATGAGAAGGCTCACTTTCACCATTCGTGAGTTTCCTTGTTTTGCCGTTTCGAAGGCGCAGTTCCTCCGAAATAATTTGCATGTCGGAATGTATGTCTTAGAGCACCTTTCACGCACAGTCTTGAAAGAAATTACTGCCACTCGAGAAATGCTTTATCTAGTGTTATTCTTCTAATGCTCACCGGAGATCGAGTTCTTGAAGCCGCCCTTTTGATTACGTTTTCTAAATTTTTGCCGCAAGAGAACCTCTGTTTCAGCAAAGGGTTAATTCGAATTTCTCCGAGTCCACGTGTAATTTGTTCGCAACATGCGGGCTGCGTACAAGTTTCGCAGCACATCTGCGTTTGACAGTCGTTCGTAGAGACATTCACCGACGTAACTACGCTGCCGTATGGCAGTACGAACAGCCACAAAGTGTACAGAAGTTCCGCGCATTGTTTGCCCGACCAGTCGTTCCCTGCTCCCACAATTTTAGTGATTTCATATTACATCCGTTACCTTGCTTGCACCTTTACAACAATACGGTGAGCGACTGGAGAACGATGAAAAAGCAGGATAAAAATAACGAAAACAAAAGCCAGCTTCTTTTCAAGCGTGCTCCTTGATTATTTGCAACTTAATGGGTACACTAATGACAATTATGGCTGGGAGGTAAAGCTTAAGGTTTTGCAATTCATCTTAGAAGGTAGAGAGAAAGGATAAAAAGAAAAGGACTGGGAGTGTTAACCGAAGCATCGTGCTCGGTTTGCTAACCTTCACAGTATGAAGTATTAGATACGGATAAGGATGGTAAGAGCTGGGAAGAGCACTGCACCACGAAGATACCACACACAGGCAAGGATAACACACGTGCGAGTTAGGACAACAAAGAAAAGCGAGAGAGAAACTAACACTACGAAATGGAATAGACCTTCGCACAGTTACTTAGTATTAGAAATAAGTGCACTGATGCTTACACTGTCTCTTCTGACGAAACGATTGTTCAGTGTGCTGGGGTTCCCAAACAACAAACGTCGTAAAAATGCACTCGCTGAACGTAATGAGTCAGTATATAAAGGCATAGCAGCATTCATTATTTACAATTGATTTTTCAGCTCATGTTAGCATCTGTTTAAATAGAGGCATGTAGCTTTAAAGATTGCGTTATTAGGTTTATTTTACGTGTACGTGGGCACATTTGAACGGCTGAATTAATTCTTATATCGCTTCTGTTTTATAAGTGGCGCGTTTATACACCTCTATGGCGATGCTTATGAGTAAACCGGCTTAGGACATATTTTATCATTTAGATATATGATTTGTTTTATATTGCAAATGCTTCAAGTGCCCTTCTTCGCGCAGCTTTTAATATTTTCTGCAACCTTGAAGGGTATAATTTTTTCCATGGTGATATTGTGTGGAAAGAAAGACCCACGTCCAACTTATTTTGCTTGTAAATAGGATGTGTTCGCTTTTGCATTTCAAGCCTCGAACTCGTGAGATGCGAGCACTTTCTAGACCATAGATAACTGTTATGCAGAACGTGTTGGACATATTCACTTGTGCAAAAATGCACGCGTACTTGCATACGCGTACTCGAGTAAATGTACGTGTGCGTGAGTGCGCAGTAAGCTAAAAAAAAGAATAAAGAATAAGGAATAGGGCTGGCAGAAAAGCAATATCACAAGTAGAGACAGCTGTCATTTCAAATTGAATGCAACTGCAGTGAGCATGAAGCAATCGGAGCACTTTGAAGGGCGTAATTGCTAGATGGAAAAGAAAAAGAAACAGAAACAAGAAGCTGTATTTATTGTCTTTCCTTTCACTCTTGACAACAAGGACGCTATTGGAAAGCCCTACTAGCTTCCAGCTGGCTATTAAACTACCTCAAGTCTTCTTCATTTATTACTATTCAGTTCTGCGCACTATGCGAGTATGTAGCTGGCAGTAAATAGAAGCCGAGCAGGGCATCACGAGAGGCTTTCGCTCTGGCTTTTATTCTCCTTCAAGAGACTCCGTCACAAGTCGCACATCAGCGGAATACTTGGTTACATCATGCTATCGGATGAACGAATTGGTCACCAAAAGTAAGCTCCGTTTCGTTTACACAGGTCTTCAAGTAAGCTTAGCATTATTTATCTCAATTCGCTGCTTGCCAGACCGTGGGACTGGAAGATCATGCATCTGCTGAATAACGAAATCCCGCGCTTACGTCGTCTCCTTAATGCACTCACTGAAGATACCTAGAAGAGAAGAAAGGAAGAAAGAAAGAAAGAAAAAAAGAGAAAAAAAAGAAAGAGAAGAGAAGAAAGAAGGAAAGAAAGAAAGAAAGAAAGAAAAAAAGAAGGAAAGAAAGAAAGAAAGAAAGAAGGAAAGAAAGAAAGAAAGATAGAAAGAAAGAAAGAAAGAAAGAAAGAAAGAAAGAAAGAAAGAAAGAAAGAAAGAAAGAAAGAAAGAAAGTACTAGAGCTGACGCCAATGAAAGACTTCGTTGCAAGGCTGGTTCATAAAGACAGGCACTGGAACATTGTCGGTGGTGACGGCCGGCCAATGAAGCACATTTGAGCTGCGTGTTCGCTCCCACGAAATTTACGTTTTTAGAGCGGAGAGTTCCGTACAGCGGCTACTAAATGAAAATATGCTGCCAGCCTCTGTGTGGTGCTGTCGGTATGGTGGTTAACCAACGTGCGAGTGGGGGGGGGGGGGGGGGGGGGGGGGGGGGACAGTAAATGTCATAGGACATGTCTACACTTCCTCGTTCGGGCTCTGAATTAGCTTGTGATTTCTTGCAAAACGTTGTTGAAACTAATTTACCATTCTAAATTATTTGTGTGTCAATTACTTGTCCCATCTGACCACTCGTTTCCGCCATTCGATTATTCTCACAGGGAAAAAAAAAACGTGGTTCTTTAGATTATCAAAAGGATTACCCATGGTTAGTGTGAGACCTTGAAATATCAGTCGGTTAGGCTTAGTGGCGTAGGCGTTCAAATGTGTCGTGTTTAATTTATGAGCAGAAAGTTACATCACAAGACGACTTAATTACCAAACTAAATCACTTATCCGGGTTAATGAGTTTGCGAGCCCGGCACGCGACAAGAGTGATAATCAGAACAGCAGAAGCTGCAGTGAGCTTTCCGAACGAATTCGTAGCAAATAATAGTGAAAAAGCTACAGAAATTTTGAGAATTGTCTAGTAAAGCGTAAGCATTGTTTGGTTTGGGGAGTGACGGCGTTCTTGCTTAGTTCTGCTTACTTGTCTTTCCTAGCTTATTTACGTCTGCCCATGGCCTTTCTGGTGGCAAAGAGTGCTTAGGCTTTAATAGACAATTGTCAGATTTTCTCGCCGCATCCGACCCCTTCAAAGCAATTGTACCAATTGAACCGGAACGCCGGGCACGAGCGCGCCTCGACGGAGCAGAGCGATCAAACTTGGGAACACCAGCTGCTGCAGTAACGCGTGAGGTGTTGCGTGAGGGGAGAGTGTATCGCTGCGATGGCATGTCACCCTCTCTGTCGCAAGAATAGTGAACTAGAATATAATCTAGTTCACTATAGTCGCAAGCCTGAGTTATGCGTACGTTGCTTATCCACACAAGCTCTCGCCTGCGTTCTGACTGCGCCTCGGTAAGGCCCCCTGAAAACGCGCCAAGCGTCTCAACGCACTCGCTTGCCCGCGAGGTGTTCGTACCTCGAAGGACGCTCAGCAGCGTTCAATTGTACATTGGGCCACCCCAAAATCTCAAGTAGGCCCACACCCAAATTTCAAGTTGGCCCAACTACAAATTTCGGGTCGGCCCACTTGCAAATTTCAAGTCGGCCCACTTGCAAATTTCAAGTTGGCCACCCCCAAATTTAGAGTTGACCCAACCCCAAATTTCAGTCGGCCCAACCCTACTATAAGCTTCCCCATGCACCTTCTAAGGAGCCCTATGTATGGGTATGTGGTCCTATGGGTATTCTCTTTCCATTTTATTTTTTTCCTTTAAATTGTTCCTTATCGCTTAAAAAAAGCTATCGATCGTCTACATTTAACCTATCATAACGATTAAATGTCTTAAGTTTGCAAATTACGCTTTTTGTGCAGATAGAAGCTATTACACGTTTCGCGTGACAGGGCTGGGGAGCTCGCGAAAGAAAGCTTATGCTTTAATACACGTTCTACGGTCGATTACAACTGTGGTTGAACAGATGTAGCGTTGTATTTCTTCGAGTATTATTTGTGTTGTGATGGCCAAGGAGGTTATGAAAAAATTGACAACCTCCTTGTGTGGGGCGCTACCATCATCCGCGCCCATCATCACGATGCCTGTTTCAGTGCATGCTTCTGTGGCGCATGGTCGGGCTTGTCCGGAGAGCCATCCTTTATCTTAGGGGGGGGGGGGGGGGGGGGGGTATTTTTAATAAAACTGCTTGGGCCAGTCGGTGTGATTGAAAAAAAAAAATTATTTTAGTGCTTTCACACCGACACATAGACACGCAGACACACAAGCAGACACACAGAACGCCAGTGGCACTCTGTGTCCACAATAGCGCTCTGTGTGTCTTTGTGTTTCGCCCTTACGTGTGTCTTTTTAGCGCCCTATAATCAGGTTTTCTATAAAGGAGCTGTGCTGGCAGCCGCGGCAGTTGGAGCATGGATGTGTCTCAGTAAAGGTGGTGCTCTATGTTTGGTGCCGTCTCTGAGAGCCTCAGCTCGTCATTAGACTCGGAAGCCACTGCCCTGAGTCCACAGTATAAAGCTTTATTGTTTACAGATCGCCGAGCGAAAATTCCTGCACAATCGGTTTCCCACGGCAAAATCTTGACAGCAGCACAATCGCACGATCGGATCGTTATCGCCATTCGGCGAGTGAGTAAAAAAGAGAGCAACATAAGAAGAATCACGTGCCTCAGCAGGGCTCGCTATCAGTTCGGACAGAGCTTGCTTGCCTTTGCCGCAGATAAATAGGCGCTCGTGAACTGATTGCGAGTCGGTCGCTTACCACAACGTGGATGTCTATTGCAGCGCAAGTCCGAGTGGATCTCTCTTCTCTAGCAACTCACCGTGTTTGAAGCAACACATGGTCCATCCATTTGGAAACAGCGGATAATGGTGAGTTATGTGCATCTGTTCTCCCGTATTTGCACGAACCGTATGATTTCAATAAAGAAGGAAAGAAATCAAAACTGAGCAATGTGAGTTCTTTGTCTGGCAGGTTTGTTTTTAAATGTGCGTTGAAGAAGAGTTCCAAACAAGATTCGTTAATGAAATGCCGCGAATAAGATCTAGAAAACATATAGCAGAAACTGTAGAGGATGCGTCTCAGAGATAAAATATCTGCATACAATAAGAACGTAGTAAAATTGGCCCTTTTCTCGCAGAGATGACTCCGGAAAGACTAAAGGGACCTTCGGGTGCCATACACGACGTTCGCTAAAGCTTCACTAGGTATTTTTAACTTTTCTTAGCTAAGAAACGATGGCAGCTTTTATTTTGTTCTAATGTAACTGTGAACCGTTGTCCCAATTCTCGTAACTCCAGCAGTTTGTGACGCATTTACCAAGTTTAGGATGCTGTACATATGACTTCTTCTCCTGCAAAACGCTTCTTTTCCTAATCAGTACCTAAGAGGCTATTCATCAGTGACACAGGTCACAACCACTGCACTGAAATAGCTCAGCACTGCAGTATTTCGCTTCCCAGTACCAAAGGCGATGGTTCTGACGACTGCACACGCACCAGTGCGCGCGCCTTTCATACGTGCGGTATTTCGATCATTCGAGCGTGCCTGTGCTCGTGCGTGTTGTGCGCCTGTGTTGCGTACGCTTGTGGGTATGTGCACACGTGCCAGCTTACATAGATATTTACTAGTCGTTTGGAGTTTAGTAAGTGACTTCAGACACAGGTGCGAAGAAAAACTTGAAGAGACATACGCAACACAAGGAGAACAACTCTCCATCAAGTTCACAGAAAGTTCAACAGAAATTCTATTTGAGAAAGCTAATTTAAAATAAAATATAGAACACTACAGTACCTAACTATGATGCCACATGATTGCATGACAGCCCGCTATAAGAGCCTTGCCAGATGCCGGTGGACGGGTTGCGAAACTGACCGACAGACGTGTTCGCATGTCTATCATGCCTAATCTAAAGGTGAGCTTGTCTTTAGGGTCAGCTCGAAGATATGTTTTTCGTCGGCGAGAGGAATACAATTAACGGCGACTGATAGCATTATAGCGAAATATGTTTAGCCGAGTCAACAGTCTACTTTGTGAACTGTAAGAGTTCACAGGCCAACCTGAACTAAACGGTAGCTTCTCCATCAACGCAGGCTGGCGTTGGCTGGATGAAGCTTGAATGATGCTATGGTAGGCTGCCTATCGTATGTAGCCTGCCTTAGTTTAAAGAACCGGCGAATATGAGTAACCATATCGAACGCTTTAAAATAACCTTTTTAGGGTGCCAGTTGGAAATCCACTTGAGAAAAGAAAATCATATTGAGAATAATAAGCTCATGCTGAGTAGACCGGTCATGAATAACAGTGTGCCAGAGCAGATTATTATTAATTCTTATAACGTTCTGAAGATTGAGAAAATGTGATATTCGCAATATTTCGGCATATAGAGAAGGCTACGCCTAGCAATGCAATAAGCGTCGTCTCCTTGTCAATGTCCTTTGCCCCTTCTTTATATTCCATTACACGCTGCCCTCCCACTTCTTTTCGTTAAGGTCAAATTGTTTTCAAAGTTGGCCTCTAGATATTGCGACGAATAACAGGTTTCTATGAATTATGTGCTTTTCAAGAATGAGCCTCGCAGCTATATATACCTTGAAGACATTAGGCGCGTTACCCAACAGAAGAAAATATATTCTCTTGGGTTCATCACTGTTCGACAAATCCCTGACATTTGAACGACTTCATGCGACTGGGAGATTTGGCAGAAAAAAGAGGCATCAAAAGAGGAAGCAATAAAAGGCACACACAAGGACGCCGGCTGCCGCAGATTTGAGTCTTATTTGTCGCCCATTAATCGCATTGCGCTCTTCTCAACATTTACAAACTCGTGCACAACAGGACGAAACCAATTAGACCAGGCCTGGGCAAAGATATTTGCAATCGTATCATGATACGATACAAGCATGCGGGCAACGAGTATTTGAGATACAGATACAGATACTACCACAATTATTGTATCCGATACGATACTTTCCATTTGTATCTTAAGATACTTCGATACATTCGCAAATTTCTTATTATGGATCTATAGAATGTAGCAGCAAACGCGTGTGGACAAAAATGTTTGATTGGAAATTTCATAACTCCGACCGACCTTGTTTCATTGAATGAAATGGCTGTTAGTATCTCAAAATTTACAGCGACGCTTTCTATGGCCAGGGTCCGGGATAAAATGGCGTCGGCGCGGAAAAACTCACCTCTAAAAAGTGAGAGTGAAAGAGCCAACAACAAAAGCAAACGCATATCGCCACTCGCGTCGGAGCTCGACTTAACGGCCACCTGTGTCGAAAACGATGTGTCTCTGTGAATCTATGACGTAGTGCCTGAAGTAGTGTGCGCCTGATAAGGCGAACAAGGGGAAAGGGTTGGCGCCTCTCGGCGCAACCGCGCAAACGCGCTCGCGCCACTGCTCACGTGTTCGTTGTCGTCTTCTTCCACAGCTGGCTCCGTTGCCGCTCATCATTACAGCGTAGAATTTCACTTCTCTTCTGTCATCGTAATGGGGAGGACGCGTTTCGGTCCCTCTTACGTGACGGACAGATTTAATAACAGAGGTGATACGCGAATGTGTGGGCGTATTATCGTCACGATGACGACCGATCAGGACAATAAATATGTTCGTACCTTTGTTCAACATTCTGTGCCACCTCTGCCGATCGATCATCCCGAAGAGTGGCCCGCATTTCCAAGTGCATATACCTGCCACGGAGACACCTCCAATGCCACCTCTATCAACACCCTCACCAACCACGGCTCCAACGATCTGAATGATCGCCAGGTTATAATAATGTTGCGGGTCTCTGATGGATGCTATGCGTGTTCTACTCAGCAACATGAAAACCCCGTCGGCGCAGAGCGCGCTGCAGGTGCTGGACGCGCTGAATCGAGTGCTTGCGGCCCTAGGGTAAGCAATCGCCCGCCAGAAGTAATCGTTGAGAGAGGAGGTCAAGAATGCATCTGTCTTTCAATGGAACGCCAGAGGACTTAAGTCGCGTAGTTGTCGACTTTCGACAGTTTGTATTCGTAATCAGTTTCCCATTATTGTCATTTGTGAGCCAAACCTGTCATATCCCATCAGACTGTCCGGGTATGAGTGCATTACGTCCTTCCACCCAGGGCAATGGAGCAAGGTTATTGTTTTCATACGCTGTGACTTGACATATGTTCATCATCCAGTGCCACCTGACACTGAAAACCAGTACGTGTGTTTGACTGTGAAGAAGAGCAAGGTCACCTTCACAATTCTGGGAGCCTACCTATCACCATCAAGTCGTCTAAACTGCGAGCGCTTACGGAAAATTTTGACAACGACTCCACAGCCATGGGTTATCACTGGGGATTTCAATGCCCACCATTACCTCTGGGGGAGCTCCAAAATTAACTCGAGGGGCAGAAGATTGGTGTCGATTGCTTGTGAACAAGAACTTTGCTTGTTAAATGACGGAAGCCCCACCTATCTGCGAGGAACGGCGTATAGTAGCTGTCTTGACCTCAGCTTTGTTTCGCGCTCCTTTAACAGAAGAGTGAAATGGTTCGCGGACTTGGAAACGCGGGGAAGTGACCACATCCCAACTTATCTCACGATTGAGGGGCTGACTAGCTCCAAGTGCTCCAGTGCCGTCCAATCCATCGACTGGCCGAAATTTAAATCAATCCTGGAAGACCGCTGTCGAGACGAGATGCCATCCAGCCTAGGGGACGCAATAAAAGGTGCCTTACAGGTTGCCACACATTCGACTCTGAAAAGCTCCAAACGCACCGAATTCGACATCGAGCTAGAAAAACTTCGTGCACTTCGACGCCGTGCGGAACGAAGATATAGGCGCACAAAGTCCATTCATGATTTGAGATTGGCCAGACGCACACAGAAGAAAATACAGCGTCGAATGAATAAGCTGGCTTCACAACGATGGGCGTCTTTCTGCGAGTCTCTGGATCCGCGAAAGCCTTTGTCTCTTATATGGAGAACTGTTCGGGGCCTCCGTGCAACCCCTGGACAGCACCACCCATTTAATTCCCTCGCCCTTTACCTACAATGCAGCGAGATTGAAGTCGCAGAATCTTTCTGTAGGAGGATTGCCGGTGTAGCAAGTTCCACTGGAACGCAGACTCCTGACCACTCACCATCCTCACGTGATCCCCGTATGGAGTGCCCTTTTTCTCTGGACGAACTTGAAGCTGCGCTCGCTTTATGCAGGCGTTCCTCAGCCCCAGGACCAGATGACATTACATACCGCGCTTTGTGTAACCTTGGTGAACGAGCTCGAATGGCACTCTTGCTCCTGTACAACGACTCGTGGCAGAAAGGCACCGTTCCCCAGGAATGGAAATCAAGTCGCCTGATTCCGCTCCTCAAAGCTGGCAAGTCGCCTTTGGACATTTCGTCATACCGTCCGATCGCGCTTGCAAGTTGTGTAGGCAAAGTAATGGAACGGATGGTTCTAACGCGACTGGAGTGGTACCTAGAGCACTATCAAATTTACCCAGACACGTTAACAGGATTCAGGCGCGGCCGTTCGTCTATAGACAACGTTGTCCATTTGGTAACGTATGTCGAATTCCAGAAGGCCTGTAAACGCTTGTCTGCTGCCTTGTTTCTAGACGTTAAAGGAGCTTACGACAACGTCACCCATGAAGCCATCCTTAAAGCGCTAGAAGTAATAGGACTTGGTGGCAAGACATACCTCTGGGTTCGCAGCTACCTACAGATGCGATCATTCTACGTGCTCACCGGGGATGGCCCAACACCCCAGTATTACAGTAGCCGCGGAGTCCCTCAAGGCGGAGTACTAAGCCCGACGCTTTTTAATCTGACCCTTATTGGACTAATCGAGAACCTGCCAAGCACCGTTCGACTCTCTATCTACGCCGATGACATTTGTATCTGGACGTCGGGGGTGACACGGCTTCAGCTTCGCGCTCGGCTTCAGAAGGCGGCTTCATCGACATCATGCTACCTTCGTAAACAAGGACTGGAGGTGACGTGGGAAAAGTGCGCAGTGGTGGCATTTACGCGGAAGCCAATGTCTGCATACGGCATATCAATCAACCGACAAGTGATATCGTTCAGCAAGAGTCACAGGTTCTTGGGAGTTGTGATTGACAGAGATCTGTCCTGGACTCCTCACGTCAACCACGTGAAAAAGCGCCTGATGGCTATTTGTCATCTGTTCAAGTTCCTTGCAGGAAAGAACTGGGGGGTATCCACACAACCCATGTTACAGCTATACAGGGTGTTGTTTGTTGGGTTCCTCCGGTACAGCCTACCTGTTATATCCAACACCTGCAAAACTAATTTGCGTACAATTCAGAGCATTCAGGCGCAAGCTCTTAGGATATGCCTTGGAGTACCACGCAGTGCGTCAACGGCTGAAACTATCGCCATTGCTCAAGATTATTCTATCACAACGCACATCGCCATCGAGACAATGCGTGCACATGTCAGGCACATTGCCCGGACTCCTTGCCACCACCTCGCCGCACTCACCGTGGAAAGACCCCGCACGTCATATAGCACAACTGTCAGTGCATATCGTGCCTCGATTACATCGGGGTACGCACCTCCGGTCAGGCTGGTGTCTCCTCCATGGTGTTTGTGCCGCCCTGAAGTCCGACTTAATATTCCAGGACTGCAGAAAAAGTCAGATTTATCACCGTCTGCACTAAAGCAATTGAGCTTACTTCTGTTGTACGAGAGATACAGCAGTCACGTGCACGTCTATACGGACGGATCAACTACATCGACCAGTTCTGGCGGTGCTGTGTTTATACCGACGAGAGGATTAACAATGCGATTCAAGACCTCACATGTCACGACGTCCACGGCTGCAGAGCTCACGGCTCTGCGCAGTGCACTACAATTTATAGACGCAGAGAGTCCTGGCACATGGGCCGTGTTTTCCGACTCGAGACCGGCTTTACAAAGTATGCAGGCAGTTCTCCGACGTGGAGCTCACGAACAACTAACGTATGAAGTTGTCAAACTTCACCACGACGTCAAACAGAAAGGCCACGAAATTATTTTCCAATGGCTACCTGGCCATTGCGGGATCAGTGGAAACGATCTCGCTGACAAAGCTGCCCGAGAGTCACATCAAGAACAACACAGCGTTCCCATTCCTCTTTCCAGGACAGACGCTGGAAGGCAGCTTCGTCACCTGGCACGCAAGCTCTCTCTATCAGAGTGGAACACCCCAAACATAAGGCGCACGAGGCTACACGAATTGAACCCTTCGCTCCAACTCCGACCTCCACCCGGGATTCACCGACGTGAGGCATCGCTTCTATACCGGCTGTGGTTGGGAGTGGCTTTCACGAAGGCGTACTGTGCTTTGATTGGAATGACCGAAAGTGCCACGTGCGACGACTGCGGCAGCGAAGAGAACATAGAACATGTATTGTGTCACTGCGTTCGATTTCAGTCGGAAAGACAAACTTTATCGAACGCATTGCGACGACTTGACGATCGACCGTTGTCTGTGCAGGTGCTCCTTGAACACCGTCCCCATCGCTCGTCAGCCCACAAAGCTGTGAAGGCACTGTTGTCTTACTTGAGGACGACTGGCCTATGTGAACGCCTTTGAATTGCTCAGGCCCTCCGCGTGCGTGCGCGAACTCACCGTGTCCTTCCTCCCCCCCCCCCCCCTCCTCTCTCTATCTCATCTTTCTATTCCCTCTTTCCCGTCCCCCAGAGTAGGGTAGCCAACCAGACGCATTTCTGGTTAACATCCCTGCCTTCTCTTTCTCTCCTCCTCCTCCTCCTCCTCCATCGGCTACTGACACTAACAGAGTCTATCGTCGCCATTCTGTAGCTGTAATTATGCACCAGTGAGGTGCCCTTGCTTCAAAAAATTTTAAAAAAGAAACTAGAATTGAGAATTAGCCGCAGAGTAGGCAAAAGTAACGGTACATACATAATTGGCGTCAATATTATAATAAAGCCGCAGTTTCTCCCGAAAGGCGAAGCATCAATTGAGATTAGTAGAGAGCTATACGGAGTAAGGATATTAGTTTTATCGGCTGTATAAACTTGGACACATTCGCTTACTAACTGAATTAACAAGCATAGTGTCAGCGCGCACAAGCAAATATGAATAGATCACACTCAATGACCACGCACAAGCATTGTCAGAACGCTGGCATGAGAAAGCGCGCCAGCAGCAGCGAGCGAAGGTAGTACAAGTACGCAGTTGCTCACCTAACAGAAGCCGCACCCCGTCCCTCCCGCGCTGCCTTCCCACTTTCCTCCTTGCGCCGGGTCGAAAGATACCCATTTGGTTCCGCAGCACAACGTCGCCCCCCACTCCTTACCTCCCGTCCCCCCACGGCCTTTCGCGCAACGGAAGCCGTCGCGTTTGCTCCCTGCCGTGCGTTCGATCCCCGTGAAAGCGCGCGTTCCTCGCGTGCTTTCACGCGCACATACATCGCGCGGCGACAATTTTATCGCCCTTGGAATTTATACGGAATTAATTAATTTTAATTATGAGGTTTTACGTCCCAAAACCACGATCTGATTATGAGGCACGCCGAAGTGGGGGACTCCGGAAATTTGGACCACCTGGGGTTCTTTCACGTGCACCTAAATCTAGGTACACGGGTGTTTTCGCATTTCGCCCCCATCGAAATGCGGCCGCCGTGGCCGGGATTCGATCCTGCGACCTCGTGCTCA
Organism: Dermacentor silvarum; assembly: GCF_013339745.2. NCBI lineage: Eukaryota > Metazoa > Arthropoda > Arachnida > Ixodida > Ixodidae > Dermacentor > Dermacentor silvarum. The sequence continues at coordinate 233,507,053 of NC_051155.1, forward strand.
GCAGCCCAACACCATAGCCACTGAGCAACCACGGCGGGTGACTTTATACGGAACCTCACGGTGACGGAGACGACAACACCAACGGCAGAGAGAGAGAAAAGTCATGAGGGAAAGGCAGGGAGGTTAACCGGGCTGAGCCCGGTAGGCTAACCTGCACTGGGGAAGGGGGAAAAGGAATTGAAAGAGAAGGAAGAGAGAAGTTCACACCCTGCATATTTACACAGCCAAGCGTTCATCGATGAGTTTCGTCATAGGCTGTCATATAGGCCAGTGCACCTCAAAAAACGCAGCAGCGCCTTTGTAGCTATGCACATAGCAGACGCACGAGGCTACGGGCCCAAGATCTTCTCCGTAAAAGGCCTGTCGTCTAAGTGCCCCAAAGCCGTTCGAAGGGCTATCCTCTCATCTTCGTATCTGCGGCAGTCACATAATAGATGTCTGGTGGTTTCCTCAACACCACATGTGCTGCAGTTGGCACTGCCCGCCATTACAATTAGGAATAAATAGAAGTTTGTAAAAAAACTCCTATATGCAGGCGGCTCAGCAATGTTTCTTAAATCCGCTTGGAGTGTCCATATAATTGATCGCAATAAAAAATTGCTGTGGCTTAGCTCAGCTAACCTTGGATATGCAAAGCGAAAGCTTGGTTTAGCCTGGTTATGTCTTGGTTTCACTTGGTTAGTCTTTGATTTAGCTGCGATTATTATATTGAGGTATACACTCATCGCCAGATAGTTTTCATGTGACGGCGCGGAGGAAGCTCTCACCGCGCTAGTGCCCACACATGGCAGCTACGTTGACGTCAGTGCACCGTATTATCACGCGCACAGTGTTTTCCTCTTTGACGGTGACTGTTTTTTGCCGGTTTATCACTGTTATCACTTTGACGTTCGATGCAAGACGCGCGTGTCGTGCTGTCATGCTTCTTGCTTACGCCGCTTCTCGACCTGCTAGTACCCAAAGATGGCGTCCGCGATGACGTCTCTGCAAGCTATCTAAAGCTAGCTCTTCCTCAGTCTCCGAACACTGCGGGCACTGCGGCACTGCGGGCGCTCTCCAGTGAAGAAGTTCGCCGGGCTAAAGACGCATGTCAGATGCCGCTTGCGCCGTGGACAGACGCCGGTAAGACGCCGCGGGGTGGTCAGACCATAGAGAAAGAAACGCTGCCAGCCAGCTGCGGTGCCAGCTGCGGCGGTTGCTAGGCGACGGCTCAGCTCGTGGTGCTACCACCGGCCACAGCGAAACAGCGAGAATGTGGCCAGTGTAGCTTTCGCTACAAAATTACCACTGCACAATTTTCCTGTAAAGGATGCACCACCGTACATCTGAGTATGTTGCGAACCGTAGGGCACACTTTCGGGAAATGGAGCGAGTTTGCTTGGAGTAAGCAAAGGCTCACTCGAGGCAATGGTGTCTGGAAGGTGGCTTTGCCGGTGCGCACAAGCAGTGTGACTTAGTCGTAGAGTAGGCCAAATTAACGGTACGCGCCTAGTTAGCGTCAATGTAAACGAAAATTAATCACATTGCACTGTAGACTGCACTATCTAAGGCATCGACCCACTTGGCCTCTTGGACAAAAAAATGTCAACCCCGTGTCGACGCTAAGGAAGACAAGGTAGACTGAATTGCGCGTGAAATGTGATGCGAATAAGGTAAATGAGTGAATAATTAACATGAAAAAGAGACAGAAAGAGAACTATATAACCAACATTTATTTATCGAATAATTTCAACCACCATGTATTTCGACCTCTTCTTGAGCGTCGACACTTTGTTGACTCTTTCTTTTTTTTAAACATAAGCTATTACGGGCTCACTCCAATAGCCGTTTCGGTTGGCGATTCTGTTCGCCGCCGCCACCGCCACAGCTATTGCCTGGAAGGAAAAAAAAAATGCGCAGTACTACCGCGCCACGCCAGAGCTTACTAGCTTGCAGTGGAAAAATTCCGTGTACACGCTTCCGGGCGCGGAAGGAGCCACGCGATATGAGATGTGCGCCACGTAGCGTCAATACGTGCTCAATTTGTATTGCAGTTGCATATTACTGTACCAGGTGGCACGCCATGTAGCAGTTGCATAGGTAGTGGTACAAAGTAGATATAGAAGGTTTGATGAAAACTGCTGGAATAATAAACATGTATAACATACCTCTGCCAACACTTTCTTGCTATCTCGACGTATTCTTGTCATCTATTGGGCGACATCTTATTTTAAATGTGCAATTCCTGATCTCATTATTCATAACCACATAGAGCCAACAGATAACGAAGCCAAGGAAAGCATCGGGGAAATTAAGTGTAGTTGAAATTTGAGTGTAGAAAATAATGAAGAAAAGGGAGATGAAAGTGGACGAAAAGATAAATTGTCGCCGGCAGGAGCCGAACCCGCAACCTCCGCATTACGCTTGCGTTGCACTACCAATTGTGCTACAGCGACGGCCATCAATTCGTCCACAAGTTATCTTTTCGTCCACTTTCATTTCCCATAAACACGTCACCAACACCGCGCGCGTTCAGTGCGAACGCGGGCAAAACGCCGCCGCTGATTACAACAGCTGTGCGCGTTGTTTGTGTGACCGCACACAACCGCTGTAAAAACGCTGGCTACATCAACGTTACTAGATTACCTAGTAACGTTGGGCTATATGAGGAACGGCTAAACGCGCCGCTGTCGACACTGTTAGGGGAGAGGTGGGCGAGAGCCCAGAGAGCGTCGGCGGCAGAGGCCGGTAGGGCTGCGCGCATGCGCCGCAGTGGGACAGCGGGCACGCACACGAAGATCGTGCCAACCTTTGCCGTACACCCTATGGCGGTGTACCGTAGCCACCATAAGGCCATGGTCCCTGTGATCACTAAATAAATGAAAACCACCGAATCATGTATATTTCTCATTCTTTATTAGTTCAAATAACTAATTATACCATCATATCTTAATAGTTAAATTGGAAATACATAATTCCCACCATAGTACTGCTTCGCAGGTCTTCCATCTCCACCCCAGTGGAAGGGCTGACAGTTTTTCTTACCAGGCATTGTGATGCACTGGAAATAAGAAACTTACTTGCATGTTTGACTTCTGTACATACTTTTTTTTTGTACTGCTTGGTCCTTGTAATTTATCTGCATGTGGTATATTAAATCAGTGCCGTTCAAGTGTCTTAACATTTTACGTGTTCAATTCACGATAAAGCCGGAGTAAGTGCGAGTCTGTAGTCTAAGGAGTTTTGGCTGAGTTTGATTCTGGTGAGTCCAAATGAGGCCCGGCTGAAGAGAATTCTTGTGAGTTTGGGGCCCTCAGCAAATATATATATATATATATATATATATATATATATATATATATATATATATATATATATATATATTGCCATTGAGGCTGAGGGATTTAAGCTTACTTTGCGAACCTATGGTTGCAAACCATTAGAACAGTAGTCTGCGTGACCTGCATAACTCATCTTTTCCCTCTTAATCTGAACTAAACTAACCACTACAAAGAACATCTGTCGAGTTGTAGCCGTACCCTACAGCTCCTGTACCTTCTGCTGCCTACCATAATCCGTACATAAAAGCTGGATGCTAATGTTACTCGTCTGTGCGCATAATTTGGCCAATAATTGAGAAAGGATCACGGTATTGAACTTGATTGTACAGACCATGACTGGACAAACAGTTATAAGATTTTATAAAGCCTTCTTATAGAAGGACATTTCATTATCAAACTTCTGTCCAAGTCTCGCATAGGATGCCCAGTTCTCTTTCTCGCTCAAAGTAAACACGGGTCATTGCCCTCTTGAATGTTACTATAGAGATGCTTCATCTCGGTCCTGCCGAGTGAGCATTTGTTAGACGTGAATGACAATGAGGCGACACTACAGCGCTTTCAAGCAATGAATGGCAGGCGAAATAACATTCTTGTGAGATGTATGAATAGTATTATGACTTCCGATAGATAGGATGCGAAATTTCCGTTTTCATCGAGTAGTGTACAATAGCCGACGCTCTCTCCCGCGGGAAATATTTGCAGTGTCAACAGTTCGGGTGGCCCGTGAAAAAGTCCAATGTTTTCCGAACGAAAACAATGAGCGCTCGTCACAATAAGTCCTGAGCTCATTGTCCAGAGTGCCCGTCGAGAATGACCTTTGACTCAGTACTCCGAAACGCATCTCATCTCATTGTGCGAACCACTCATGAACGCAGCAGGAGGAAGCGCGATGCGAACACTCGATCATTTTCTCTGCACACTTTCTTCAACCAAGTTTCTACGTGACACCCCGCGTCACCGGAGAAGGGATTGCTGCCTGCGAGGGAGGCCCTTGTTTGGAGGCTCGGGAGAAGGCAATAGGAATGCCGTGGATGGAGGAGAACGTACATGCATTATGGATGCGAAGCGGTCCTAATTTCCGTCCAATATTATTCGAGCCATCATTCAGCGCAACGGGCGCGCAATAATACCCTTCCGCTATCCTTCTTTCCGGAACGCGCGAACTCTTTTTCGTTTCATTTTGTCTTTCACGCAAAGGCGGGGGCGTTTATATTCTTACGGCTCCGCCGCGCAGTTGAAGGGTGCCTGTTTAGGGAAGTACGCCGTAGAGCGTGCATTTGATCGCCCAATCGGAGAAGGCGTCGAGGAGGGAGGATGCCTAGGAGGGAATAGACGAGGGAAGAAAGACCCCCAGTGTGCCAAGCTCTAAGTAAAGCTTAGGACCGGCAAAAAAGAACAAAGCCAGGGAACGAGTGATTATGAAGGCGATCTCTTCAGGATTGAAGGGTGGTGAAAAAGCGTTGGGGGAAAATCTGAAGAAGGCAGGGGAGGTAAGTGTGAGAGAAGGAAAAGGGTGGGCGAGGATGAAGCTGCCAGAATGCGGCACCTGACGGTGGCCGAGGTAGCCTTTAATGGATCGGCCGATAGCTCGCCCTCCATCAAACGCGAACGGCCGGACGCAGGAAAAGATGCTGTGCGCACCGGGAAAGGGTTTGATGGCGTGGTGGAGAAAAAGGAAAGGAGAGAGGGACCTGTTTTCTTGGCCCGCCACGCATTCCCTGGCCTGACGGGTTTGATGGCGTTTACGCCTAAGGGGCTCATTGGCAGCGCGGAGGGAAGAAGGGAAGCATTAGCGGCGGTCTTTATAGGCCATGATTTGCAGAAACTCGCTCTGTAAGCTAGAGCACGGTTTTATATGCGTCCGTTAGATAAGCCGGACAAGAGGAAAGGGATCCTATTCATTTCGTTCTTTATTTCCCGAATGCCCAAGGATTTCGAATGAATCTGCGGCGTAGAAATCTTCAAGGACGATGTATCGCTACACTGCGTTCGCTCAATTCAGTACGCCTAATAAATTAAACCGTGGCCTAAGGAAACCATGGACGTCAAGAGACATCCCTTATTCGATCGTTGTTGCTTGTTTAAAGTATCCATGTTTTGGTATGCCTGTGTGTTATTAGGAAAATATAAGATGTGACACAAGAAAGCTCATTTTCATATTGGATACAATAAATGGCCACGACTTGTAAAAATCTAAGCAAGAGCGTCGGCCATTAGTTGCTTACTTTTGTACCTAGGACACGACGAGCACTTAAGAGTGCCAAGAGTTTATCATTTTTGGCGATGCGGAAAAAAATGAAAATTCTGCAGCAGTACTTGGTGTGCTTTTATGAGTTTTATATTTTGCACTGATTTATCTGAGAAATTGTAATCATAAAAGCTTGGATGATAATAAAAAATACTTGAGAAAAAGCTAACACCTGCGCTATAAGCGATGGAATGGGAAATGATTTAGCGTAACTTAGAAATGCAGGAAGACGGCAATGTGGATTAGAGAACAAACTTGGTAGCTGAAATTCTGGTTGCAATTAAAAGAAAGAAGTGGGTTTCGGCAGTTTACCTAATGCGTAGACCAGGTAACCAGTAGTATATTTGCGTAACAGAAAGGATGCCAATGGAAGGGAAGTGTGGTCGGGTGTGGCACAAGATAACATGATTTGATGAGATTAGAAAATTTGCAGACATTTCAGCGATGGTGTCAGATGACGCAGGACAGGGATAATTTAAGGTGTCTGCGAGAGGGGTTCGCCCTGCAGGAAGGAAGGAAAGAGTGGAGAAGGAAAGGCAGGGAGGTTAACCAGTTCAGCACAACCGGTTTGCTACCCTACACATGGGAGCGGGATGAGGGGGAATGAAAGATGGGGAGGAGAGAGAGAGCGCATAACACACAGCACACATCATCGTCAGTCACAGTCCGTCACTGTTGCGTAGTACGTGACATCACTGTCACAGCCGCTTGTCAGTGGGCAAAAAAATGCCAATGAGAATACCACACAAATGTGACATCGTGAGCCACAACGTTCCTCACAATCGATAACACGACCAGCTTTATGCCCCCTTAGCAGTAATGATATGCAGAATTTGTGCGTATTTGTACCTTTTAAGCAGGCATTTCCGCTCAGTCAGTGTCGATACTGGCTCCAAGAAGGTTAGTAGCATATACTTCAGATACATGGAAAAGGAATAGACTGGTAGGCCCGCAGTTATGGCACCTGCCACTAAGCTTCATTCGTTGACACAGGCAATGTCTGAATACCTTGAATAGCAATTCAAGCTTTTAAAATTGTAGTATGCGACATAGCACGCTACTCATATAACGTGAATAGGCACGATATTGTTCAACAATAATAGAACTGCAAAGTACGCGAAAAACACTAAAATAGTGACATGACGTAGGGTATTGACCTCGCAGTAAAGGATCTATATATATGCCGTTCACGTTCGCTACTATATGAGTATTTAGAAATGTGTATAATTTTCCGCAAAGCTACTCTCCAAGTTTCCCATTATTCTGACCTGACCGCTCTTAAAAAGCCAGAAATTCATCTCAAAACATATGGCGGAGATTTGCGAGCACGAAGAATGTATCCATGACTCGGTCACCGACAATATTAATAATCCCCTCTTATTCCTTTGTTGCTGTGAACATTGCGGGTCAAGTGTACTTTCAGCCCAGTTGTGTGCAGAAGTGCGGACGCCCATGAACGTCCTGAATAAGAAACAAAATAAAACTGTATATATATATATATATATATATATATATATATATATAGAGAGAGAGAGAGAGAGAGAGAGAGAGAGAGAAAAGAGGATGCAGCAGGCATGGCGTTTAGGTGGCGTGATAACTCACTGTCATCACATAATATCCCTCCAGTCACTTAGATGCAAGCATAGTGTTCGAAAGTCCTGTCCACATTTATAAGGTCGCTGCCACCGCTCACTGCTATGCAGCACTGCACGAAATTTTTAAGTCTTGGTAACGTTTCTTGCCTGTGACTGGGACCTTGTGGCTTTTGTATCCTGCTGAAACACCACACAACGGGCGCGCTCCAGAACATACAATCACTGCGCGCTTTTATTGGTAGAAACAATGCTTCGGCTCACGGTGACACCGCGGCACTAATGGAACGCTCTTTTGTTTCCCTTGCACAACGTTTCTCAAAGCTTTGATGCGTGCACTTGCAGTGCGCTGGTGAAAATATTTTTGTTGAACAATATGCCACTGGTATGTCCTCGTTCACAATTTGCTTTTTTTTAATACAAACCACGCTAGGCACGATAGAATTTCTTTTAATTATGTTGAGTATGTGTGATAGAGGATTCAACAGATGATCCCATGAAGCTTTTCTTTTCTATATATTCTTTGTTTCACGCAAGAGCTGCGCTGATGAAGGCGATGAAGACTGGCCAGTTTTTTTTTTTTTCGTTTTATAATTATCATGAAAGCCTCGTTAAATAATTATTTTTAAGGAACGCAGACAAGCGTAAAGTCAAATAACCGGAAAAAATGAGAAACAAAGTAAGGTGCGTAACGAGAAAGGTTTATATCACGAAAAGTGCTAGACGAATTTTATGGCTACCAACCTCGGCTCTGTACCTCCCTGCTACTTACGTTCCCCAAAAATATGATATTAAAAAAAAGTGTGACTGTTTTTGAGGCAGCTAGTTCTCGAAATAACTGTTATGCACGTACTAACCTTATTTAGGAGAGTGTTTAAGGATATTTCAGGTATCTGTAAAGTGTATATTATGATGTCCTCACAAGCTAATTTAGTGCACTAGTTTGATTATTTTTCGGACTGTTTAGCTTTGAGGCGCATCATTCTTGCAAATATTAGCACGCAGCTCAAGTCTCCATGCGGCCTGTATTGTTAATGTGCTTGGCTCATTGTGAGCTGCAGAAGGCAACAACACAATACATTTTGAAACACTCGCCGGATATTTTGAAGTGAAACGCCTTTCATTTCGGTCAGAATAAGACATGGCTTGCTATAATCGATTCCAATTAAAAGTAATGAAATGTAACACTAATATCGCTTATATCTTTGCAACCGTACTATCCGCGCGCCTTACTTTGGTATTGTTGTGTACAGAAAAAAAAACATTACTAGATAATGCATGTGTCGTCTGCACAAATGGCGATGTTGTTGCGTCACGAACGATGCAATCGACGCTTTCCACCGAACTCAAGCCTTTGCTCGTTAGGATATACAAGGCTTACAAGTGCGCACTGTGTCGTATAATTGTTTCGCTTATTCTTCTGTGTCGCCGCCGCGTTCTACACGTAGGGTCAAGAAATGTAGTGGAGAGGCTGCAAGACATAGGGATGCCAATCCGCACCCACCACCTTTTTGCCACGGCGGATCCCCTACGAATAGGGCGCGAGCACAATTGCAAAATTGGACCGTAGGAAGCCCATAATCTGCATCATAAGTCTAGCATGTAACCTTTGTAATACGTAGATAAATGTTTCTTGTGCATTTGGTAACGTCACTTCCGTACCCCGTATCCATGCACTCTCCGCAGCACCCACAAGACGTTCCTCGTACCCCGGTGTGTGGCTGCACCTCCCATATGGCCTACTCAATGTTTTTCGTTGCCCCCGGTGGAAAACAGGGATGTGTTGGTATGCCTGTACGCCTCAGCTGGACAAAACAATTATGAACCAATCTTCTAATAATTTTACGCATTAAATCAGCACAAGCCCAATGACCACGCGAAAGCGATACGATGATGGAGGTAAATTGGTATCGATATACGCCGCCTACGTGCTCTTCAACGCACCTTGCATTGCACCGCAATTATTCTTGATGGTACTAACCACCTCTCTTTGTTAGGTCTTAGCGGAGATACCGAAGTATTACCTAATAAAAAAAAACCAGACAAATAAAAGCCATCTGCACTTTGCAAATATTGTCCAGAAATATGCAAGCACATATTTTATTATTGTCGTGGCTATCGCAAAAGAAAGAGAAGTATTGAATGTAAAAAAAAAATTGAAGCATAGCCGATAGCCAAGAAAATGCATACACGCCTTATTAAACACGCCAATCTTTCACAAAAAGGCTATTTTGTTGTCGTGATATGCATTTTTTGTGTAATACTTCCAAGCTTTGTTCTACATATACTGTTGTATCAGACGCTTCTCGCAGGCTAACATGTCGTCAAGCGTTCCGAACACAGCATGCAGTTGTCTAGTGGTCCACTTCAGAAATCTTTTCATTCGGAGGAGCCAGCTTTCATTTTGCAGCCACTTGCACCTAATGTACTCGCTTTCACAGGTGACCAGCTGTTTGTCGAAATTCTTCAAGCTACGAAAAGCCTCCCCTAGTTCTAAAGCTTTAGCTCAACATAATCGGGGGAAAGAAAGGCACAGAAAATCATTCATGCTCACACACATACAGTACGCACGTAGAAACGCCTCCTCAAACAACATAGCCATGCATGAGCATATAGACATGCACAAATGCAAACGCGCCGGCAGAAAAGTCCGCGCCCGGAAGTACAAACACGCATAAATCCAACACCTTGTGCGCTACCTTGAAATAACGGGAAATCTAGAACAAAAACATGCCGACTGTGCACAGATTGCCGCTCCACACTCACCCGTTCGTTGCCTAACGCAGCTCGCCGACACAGAGAAACGTGTATTGTACGGCACTCGTGCGTCTCTAGCTTGGAAGAGACGCATGGCCTACACTAACTTGGTAAGAAGGGACAGGACGAAGCAGCGCACCGGCAAATCGCTGTTGTCGCCTCGTTCACCTGAACACGCCCCGCTGGCACAGACGCTGCCTCTGCCATAACAGTAACTTAGCAGCGCCATTAACAGCTTGTGTACCGACGTGTTCCGGTCGTTGCCGGGGGGCTAATCTTCACAGGGGCAGAACAAACCATGCCTGCTCATGCGATGGCATTACTTCCCCAGACGAACATTTGTTTCTCGAGTCGACTGCCTGTTTCTTCTAGCATATTTCTAACACCACGACTAGTATGCGTGAGCCTTTGTAAGCAGGAAATTGCAGTGTATACGCTGATATCTATCAGAATAAAATGCTGTATGTTAAGTTAGGTACACGGAGTCACTGGGCGCGCTCTGAAACGCGGTAGAACACGCTAGACACTGAAACTGACGCGCTTCTCAAACGTGCATTAAAAAATGCAGTGCATGCTACCATTTTTGAACTTTGTTACCTTTACTGAAAACCACCTGATGTACCTCCATGGCTAGACGGCAGCGGGGAGTTAAGTATCTGAGTTCATCGCATTTTACAACGCTACTAACTTGGCTTACGCGATATATCTAAGACAGGGAGGAGTCATAAGGTGTCATAAGAGTTTATGACTTCCATTTTCTGTTTAGGTAACAAACAAAGGTTTTGCCCAGTACGGGAAATGCAAACGTGAACATGACAAAATGATAAAAGAGTGCGCTACTTTGTAGACATCAATGCACTTGTCAGGTCCATTTCTGTGTAAGGCTAGTATGCACTATACGCGTGTAAAGTTTTATTGCACAAACTTCATGAAGAGCAACAGCCATGCTATTGTTCCCACATTACCCACCTGTGGTGGCGTAGTGACTTTCCCATTGCTCTGCGAAGCCCGGGGGGGAGGGGGGGGGGGGGGGTGATCAAATACCGACCGCGGCGGCCCCATTTAGATGGTGGCGAAATACAAAAATATCCGTGGACCGTGCATTGGGTGCACGTTAGAAAAAAAAAAAAAAAACCCAGATGGTCAAAATTAACCTGGAAACGCCCACTACTACCGTGCCTTACACGTATTATATTGTGGTTTTACGCGTAAAACTCCAGAATTAAAATTATTTCGCTCTCACATTCACGTGCAATAAGTGGTGCTTCGCATCTTGATGCATATGTGTGACACTGAAAATGCATCGATTGAAAGATATCAAAGAGAATATGATAAGAAGTATGGTCTAGAACGTCGCTTACTAACTTAAAGGTATAGAATACTGGTAAACAACAGAGTTAATTTTAACTAGGTAAGTGTCTGAGCGAAGCAGACCATGCACATGTGAAAGCGAAAACAATGTTAATAGAACGTTATTATTCCCTGCCGAGCAAAGAACTTGCCAGAATGCGCTCAATGAAAAGTTTGGTACATACTTTCTTTTAAGGTTACGTAACATATCCAACGAACCGACAACGATGTACATGTATAATGTCTGAATAAAGCGCCTCACTAGGAGGGTTCGTCCCATAAGTTCAAGAAACAAGGGAAAAGAATGCTTAATTTTTAGAGGTTTCTATATATTTTTTAAGTATGTCCTTCATTATGTCCACTATTCCGACAACCGCCTGTCCACATCTTTTACAATGTTGTGTATGCCGTCATTGACAGTCACGTTTTGAAAACGCGTGTGTGATTTTTCAGCCCCTTGGCAATATGACAGCGGAAATTGGGGGGGGGGGGGGGGGTATACTTCATTGACCGTAGTAGTGAATTGATAGTCCGTAAGCCGAGGTTTGGTATCGTTGCAAAAAGATCATGTCTCACTTATTGATGCGACAAGTTATTCTCTTGATTACCGACTGTTTTTTTTTTTGTTTCTTAATAATGCTTTATTTGTGATGTCTGTAACCTTAGCGCTCTTTCTGTATTACGACGCCTCGTTTTTTTAACAAGTCTATTCTTTAGAGAATAGCACTCGACTTTCTCCATCTCGCGTTCCTCTTGATCGTCATCTCATCGTGGCACTGTGTACGTCAAGTCTACTCACACCGTGCTCCGTTAGTAAAGAAAAAAACATTCAGGTCCAAAGCCATAGCACGTAGAAGGTCTTGCAAGCACGAAATAAGGCGCCGTGCTGTGAGCGGCGCTCGCAATACGCCGCGGTGTTTCCAAGGGCACAAAGGGCAAGGATAAACAACAGGCAGACAGACCGAAAAAGAAGGAGGAGAGAAATGAGAATGCGCGGGTCGAGATGGGATGGAAGGAATGGAGTGAGAAGAGGACGGCGAGCGCCTGGACAACCGCTTCCATGGCCTCGGAGACGGGGTAACCAACCAGCGGTCCATTGTATACGGCCACAATTGGAAAGAACGGTCACAGCACCGGTCCACCATAAGAAAGATTTATGAAAGATAAGAGGCAGGGCACGAGAGAGAGAGAGAGAGAGAGAAAGCGAGAGAGGGAAGAATGGGAGACGAGGAGTGCGTGTGAGAGTGTGCGGACTGTGATTCGCAACTGCGGATCCGTTGTCCGAGACTATTCGCTAGATGGCGATGCCAAAAGGCGTTCTCTCTTCACCACCGTACACTCCCTCTCGGTCTCCACCTCTCACCCCCTCTCTCTCTCCTTTTCTCGTTGTGTTTGAGGCACAATCATGTGGCTGTCTGCTGCCGCGTAGGGGAAAAAAAAGGAGACTGGGCCCGGGCTGAGAACAGAATAAACTCCGCGGACCGGGGCAGCGGGGGATAGTTTGGAGAGATGAAAGCTCCGATAGACCGCACGGTCTTTTGTACCCGTTTCTGCCGTTGCCCTGTCCCAGTCCTTCTAGTGCTCGGATGCGTGGCTTTTAAAACGGGAGCCTACGACAGAAAAGAAGTAGGACAAAAAAGAACGAAAATGTGGAGAACGAAATGAAACGGTTCGTGTAAGCGAGAGCTCAGTGCTGATGGTTTCCCATAAAGGTGAGCGCTACTGCAAGCCGAAGCCACATCGAGAGAGAGAGAGAGCGAGAGAGAAAGAGAGACAGGAGGCAGAAGAACGAAGCGGAGAAACGAAAAAAAAAAAGAACTGTCGTGTTACAATGTACCGTATTGTGTGCCCTCTCTTTTTATAGAAGCGAGATATCATTCGCAGACTATTTCGCAGCAAAGAGCCATTGCGTTTCGTTTTGGCGTTTCATTTCACTAGAGACTGTTGCCTCTGGCTCATAAAAAAAGGGAATGTGGCAGCACGCGCACGCTTGTGTACTTTTTTAAGTGGTCAGGGACAATGGCTGTCTCGTAGCTCACGTTCAGAGCTCTGTAGTTCAGAAAGAACACTAGAAAGCGGCGCTCGTTTCGGAACGCAAAGAGCCGCTTTGTGGGAAGTAAGACCAAAGAAAAATAAGAGGATCGATATATTATCAAATCACACTACAGCAATAGTTTCTCGGGTGAGTGGTGCGCTGACATCGATGATGACTGACTCGTTCAACACAGGCACCTAACTAACTATTCTGACAGGAATTGATTTGGCAATAAAAATAATGAATAAAAATGGTGAATATTTATTAACATAGCCATCTCTGTCGCAACTTCACATAATGACTGCACCTTCGTGATTGACAGAAGAATAATCATAATACTGTATAATATTTGCCTTTGGTGGCCTGAACGTTCATATAAGCAGAATTTTATGTACCGTTAAAAAACAAAACAAACAAAAAAAGACCGTTCACATTTTAAATGAACCAGATCTGCAAAAGACACACATATATAGATAATGCATTCATATTGTAATTAAAACACTGCGCCGACTTTGGCAAAATGACGCTGTATCAGGGTGATGTATTGAGAAACTGTTGAATGCTTAAAAAGTTGGTTCAAATTCTGAAGCTTCAAGACTGCTTTAATATCAATATTTAGTACACGATTTTTACCTGACCCAATATTGTTACTACAATTCAGCTTCGTTCTTGAAGTTCGGTGGAACCTACTTTAATAGTTTCTACGGCCCGCCGCCGTGACTTAGCGGCTATGACACTGCTGTGCTGACCACGAGATCGCGGGATCTCGAGCTACATTTCCATTGGGCGAAATGCAAGAACACTCGTGTACTGTGCATTGGGTGCACGTTAAAGAAGGTGGTCAAAAGTTATCCGGAGTCACCCACTACGACATGGATCATAATCATGAATATGGTGGTTTTAGGCACGTAAACCCCCTCAATTAGAAAAAGAAAACAAACTAAAGGAAAGTTTCTGTAACAATTATCATAATTAGTAAAGGAAATGATGGAGAAAAGTATTTTGCGGAGCCATTTACATTGCTTAGTTTTTCAGGATTTTTCCATGTGTTTTTTCGTTCATTTGCTTGGAATTGAATTCTTGCGTTGTTGGAGGCGCTTTGCAGGTGTGTGTGTGTATGCGTGTGTGTGCATGTGTGCGTGTGGGGTGTGCGTGTGCGCCTCTTCTAATGTGCCTTGTAGTTTTTATATTACCGTCGAGAGAGCACCGATGACGAGCTGTCTAGTTAGATGTATTCACAATATTGAAAACCAGGGCCCCGAATCATTTGTGACAGCTCCTATGATAACTAGAGCTTGATTGCCAGGCCGCACGAATGCTCGGAAGCATGGAAGATTGTTAGTTCCGGTTGGGTAGCCAACCGGAACTACCTCTGGTTAACATCCCTGCCTTTCTATGCATTCTTTCTCTTTCGCTAGTTGCATTGAAGTATATTATGGAAGTGCAGTTTTGCCTGTAAAGAGTGCACCATTGCAAAGTTATAAACTATGCGGCGAAGGCACAATACAGGCGGCCTTGTAAAACAAATACGGTACGCTAGTTTCATCATGTTTAGAGCACGAACCAAAAGACAATATAACGCGCAGTACAACGTATTGAAGCCTTTGTACATGGTCACACATTCCTAAAGATGTTTCACTATTAGTAGTTGTTTGACGTTGGAGGTGCGTACCTGCTAACTATTACGATCTTGCCACAAATTGCCCGTTTTTATTACCGCTCGTTTGGATTCTCGTACGGAAACATATATTTTACGGCCTTTCATTTGCGTATAGTTTAGGGAAATAACCTTAAAAAATAGAAAAAAGAAAGACGAATAAGTTGTTGAGTCATTTTTTTATTTCCCGATATTTCGAACCCGTTTATTATACGAGCCTACCGGTGCGGCAGTGATGCCACTACTATAACCAATGTATAACGGCAACCGAATCTTCGACAGACATTCCGTGAATATCGCAATAATAAACTTCATAAACATTTCTTCTTGTCTGCAACACAGATCATGGTTGCTGCGACGATATA
Organism: Dermacentor silvarum; assembly: GCF_013339745.2. Lineage (NCBI taxonomy): Eukaryota > Metazoa > Arthropoda > Arachnida > Ixodida > Ixodidae > Dermacentor > Dermacentor silvarum. The sequence continues at coordinate 233,522,377 of NC_051155.1, forward strand.
GAGCAGAGTCCCTCACAGCATCCCTACGATGCAAAGTCTGCGTATCTGTAGTAAACAGTAAACATAATAATATAATAATTTTAATTGCGAAGCATATTACTTGGCGAATATTTGCCACTTTGAGAGTACCTATCTAGCCGCCTATGCCTTGGTACCCTCATGGTCGTTTCGTTAACTTGGTATGTACCAAAATTGCCATCGTATGACAAGAATGTATGACGAACATAAATGTTAGGTCGTGACATGAATGTCATGACATGCGTGTCATGTAAGTCATGAAACAGCCGCCTACCTCTTCATGATCTCATGTTCGTTTCGTTAACTTGGTAGGTATCAAAATTGATATATTGTGACAGGAGTGTATGACGAACATAACTGATAGGTCATGACAAAAATGTCATAAAATGCGTGTCATGTAGGTTATGACAATGACCCAGCAAAAAAGTTTAACACTAAAAAAATTGTCGCAGTTTCATCCGAAAGGCAAAGCATTAATTGCGATAGCAAATTAGTAGAAAGCTATACGAAGTAAGGATAGTAGTTTTGTCAGCTGTGTAAACTTGGACACACAGCAGCACCAGCAACGCGCAGACCCGAAGGGCCCGATTTTTGTTAATCATATCATAAGAAGCTAGCAAAGAAAGACACCAAGGGCAATATAGGGGAAACTGCTCGTACTTACTAATTGAAATAAAGAAGTGATAAATTAATGAAAATGAGACTGGATGAAAAAGATCGTCAGCCCTTCACCTGTCATGAAAAGTGGGGGTAAGCGAAGCTTGTCGTGTGTTTCTTCGGTGTTCCTCCGAACTAATTGCACTGACGAGTACCACGTTGTGCTCGAACCACAACCGGTCACACGCACCGCAACTGGCTCCGAAGTTCCGGTTGAGAAACTCGCGTTGAAACGTGGCTGTCGCACCGGGGAAGTTGGCGCTAGCGTTGCCGAGACGTGCAATGCCGTTGTCGGGTTCCTGGAGGGCTAGACGTCGCTGACGTTTGGCCTCTACATCGCGCTTCCACAGCTCGGGGTCGGCGGCTCTTTGCTGACATTTCGCCTGGGCTTCGGAAGCCCTCACGCTAGAATCGGCACGTCGACGGCGATACCTTTCCCGAGCGCGTACATTATGAATAGGTTTCCATGAAATCTCTTCAAAAATAAATCTGTCCGTTACGTAAGACAATGAATGGCTCATACCCCCTTAAGCAATGGCTCATACTTCTTAAGTGCGGGCTCCCATTACGACGACAGAAGAGAAGTGAAATTCTAGGCTAGAATAATTTAGCGCCCACGCAGCCAGCTGTTGAAGCAGACGACGATGAACGTGGTAGCAGTGGCAAGAGCGCCTTCCGAGCACGAGCCACCTGTGCAGCTCTGAGAGCAGCTGGTTTTTTTAGCGTTACATCGCCGGTACAGGCTAGCGTATACAAGCTTCGCGTGAAAAAAAAAAGACACTGTCTGTTTGTATACAATAGATTTCTTTCTATGTTTGGTGGTCTAGATTGGGTAACAGAGCTCATTAATATATCGAAGGTTTGATGCTGTCTGGGCGTAGTTTTGATTGTTTGAACCAGAGAACATTTGTTTTGCACCGAGGCTCCGGTGCATGGCCATCCCAAGCCTGCTTCATAAAATTTAAACGTATAGTCCATGCGTAGAGACGGCTTCGCGTGCGTAAACGCTCACATGCAGAAAACTGACTGCACATGAAAGCCTTCGTGAACGATTCCATGCCTCACAAATGTAACGCAACGCAAGGGTAGCTGAGATTGCAGCCAAACGTTTTCTCCGCTTTCTTTGTCTAGCAAGCTGTGCGTGTGGAACTCATGATTTGTGTTGAAATCAATTACACTATTCAGACAGCATTATTTTTATGAAGCCGTAAATTATGCCCAAATAAGTAAACTGTACACAAATTACTTCCAAGTACGAGCTCCTTGAATCCCTAAACTCAAACAAAAAACACCGCATATCTACGGGGTGAATGATGATGAATGGGCGAAGCTCCGGAGGGAATCATCGGTAAACCGTGAATCTTCCGTGTAATTCGCCCAGTCTCGCCGCACTAAATCGAACGATTGACTTCCACCAATGACACGCGCCACATGTGACGTCATTCCTATTTTATAAAAGCGCCCTTCATTATAATTGCACCATCTCCCGCTTAAGGGGATGCTAGCACAAACGCGTTAGAAACGTGCAGTACTCTCTAGTAAGGGGGAGAGGCCACAGCGTATTACGCAGCGAGTACTGGGCCAAGGGAGATTTGCCCCAAGAATGGAAATTGGCTAAAATAATCATGATCCCCAAACCGAAAAGGAATCCCTCGATCGATACCCTCCGGCCGGTATCGCTCACGTCCTGCCTCGGTAAGCTCTATGAGAGGGTGATCCACAGCAGACTACAGCGATACCTGGAAGAGCGGAGCTGGTTCCCAGACTCCATGATAGGATTTCGCACAGGTTTATCGTGTCAAGACGCGTTCCTCCTACTAAGGGACGAAATTCTAACCAATATGCCGTACGGTGACGAGAGACTAGTCCTAGCACTAGACCTCAAAGGAGCCTTCGACAATGTCTCTCACGGCGCAATACTCGAGGAACTCGAACGCTCGGGTTGTGGCGAGCGCACCTACAATTACATAAGGGCGTTTCTTTCCAACCGCGAGGCCAGCATCAGTATTGGCCAAGTCACATCGCAGATATTTAAAATGCCGAGCAAAGGAACCCCTCAAGGAGCGATAATATCTCCTCTACTCTTCAACATGGCGATGTGTCGCCTCGCGCGCGATCTCGATCGGATACCCGACCTAGGTTACACGCTTTACGCTGACGATATCATGCTGTGGGCGAGCAGAGGTTCCCTAGGGGATAAAGAATACACGCTCCAAACCGCGGTATTAGCGGTGGAGAAATTTTCCCGAACGAGCGGGCTGAAGTGCGCGCCCGAAAAATCCGAGGTCATCCGGATACACGCGAAAGGCTACAAATACAGAGGGTCGATTAACATTGTGGTTGAGGGCCAAATGGTCCGAGAGGTACCTACGATGCGAGTCCTGGGTTTGTGGCTTCAGAGCGACGGGAGAGCAGCACAGACGCTCAAAACCATCAAATCCGCAACCCACAACATAGCCCAAATGATACGTCGAATGACGTATAGAAAGGCGGGAATGCGAGAAATCGGTACCCTAAGGCTCGTACAGGCCTTAGTGATTAGTCGAATCACATATGGCTTGCCCTACCAAATCCTGAACAGGGAAGAGGAGAGGCAGGCCAACACGATAATTCGAACAGCTTTCAAGGCGGCTCGGGGCCTGCCTAAATCTACCTCCACGGAGTGCACGCTAGCTTTGGGAGTACAAATACTTTCGACGAACTGAGGCAGGCCACTCTGATGCGACAGAGGGAGCGCCTCAGCTTCACAAAAACTGGTAGGGCAATATTGGCACGACTTAATATCCAGCATACCCGATTTATCTCACCGAAGAGGCCGTACCTCTCCCTCCATCGGTGAGATCCAAAATTACAGTAGCTCCAATTCCCAAGAATATGCATCCCGAGTACAACAAGGAAAGGCGCAAAGCACGCGCACAACATATTCAATCGATGTACTCCAATAACGCTACTTACAATACGTACTACACGGACGCAGCTGCGTATGCAGAGGCTACCGGGCAGCGCTACCAAAGGAGGTACGCCCTGGCAGTCGTGAACGCGATCAGCCAGCAGCAAATCACCGCGTCGACCACGGCAGGCTCCCCCACATCGGCCGAAATGTTAGCAGTGGCGATCGCGCTCGCTCACGCGGAGCGTTCGGAAAGGCACTCGGTCGTGGTCACTGACTCCCGGGAGACATGTTGCATGTTTATTAAGGGGCACGTGACTGCGGCTAGCCTCGCGATAATCCCCAAATTGTTCAACCACCGCCATCGCCTACTCTGGTGCCCGGGACATGCGGGGGTACAGGGTAACGAACAGGCTAACGCTTTAGCTCGAGCGTCTACTAACCGAGCGATGGCGTCCTCTTCGAACCCCAACCCCTCACACTATTCCTCACAAGATCCCATCAATTTAAATGTAAAAGACATCCTTGCTTGTCAGCGCGGAGTCCGCAGAAAATACCCGCCGCCTCACCCACAACTTAGCGGGGAAGAGGCCGCCGATTGGCGCAAAATACAGGCCGGGGTATTCCCCCATCTAAAACTGCTAAATGCCATGTATCCCACCCGCTATAGGGCCACGTGCCCTTGGTGCGGTGGCATACCTACACTAATACATGTGACCTGGGAGTGTAGTAAGCACCCTCATAGGCCCACTAATAATATCGCAATGGAGCAGTGGGAGGCACAGCTCGCCCGTTCCGACTTGGCAGGACAAAAGTCCTTAATTAGCCAGGTCAGGCAGGCGGCAGAGGCCAGTGGGGCCCTGGACTGAGGGGCTCCGACCACCGCTACTTAAAATATTTTCCAGCCAAATAAAGTTTCTATATATATATATATATATATATATATATATATATATATATATATATACGCAGCCGTTTACACATGCCGGAACGTGCACCTCGTTTGCCGACGCCATCACATGACTGCTGAGAGAGTATAACCCCCGTATTCATAAACGCTCCTCGACTTGAACTTGACTTGCCACCGCCTTCAACGCGTTTCGAACGCGCTGCCCAAGGCGGTGGCAAGTCAAGTTCAAGTCGAGGAGCGTTTATGAATACGGGGGTAAGGCGGAGAGGCCACAGCGTCTTACACCAGCTTCTTACACGGGCCGTAACGCGCTAGCACAAACGCGTTAGAAACGCGCAGTCTTTCGTTAATGTTGGGTATTTATTGTCATCGTGGTGCGTGTGTCCATGTGCGCTTGGTGGCGTAGTGGTTAGCGCCGCGCGTTCGGAAGCGAGGGGTCCCTCGTTAGATTCCGCGCTACGCCGTAGACAGAACGTTCGAATTTTTTTTTCTTTTCATAAAAGTAGACGTGGCTACCTACTACTACTACGACGACGACTACTACTACTACTACAGAGGAAGGACAGACCCACACCCTAAGGAGCTTCGCCCCTAAAAGCAAACGAGAAGTATGAAAAACCGTGCTTTAATGTCCTGTACAATAGTGTGAGGAAGGGTATTTCGGTTGCGCAAAATTCTTTTTAAAAAAAGGGGGAGGGGGGAAGAGCATTAGCTGCATAACCACGTGCAAATGAAGAGCACAGATATACTGCCGTTGTCTCGGTTACTATGGTAGAACACAGTGGCTACAAAGGAAGCAGACAGCCGACGGGGGAAGAAAAGCAGAATTTCTAAATACAGGTGTCACGGTCTAAGCAAAACGATCGTGGGTGTACCTGAATAAGTGCGCCGTTCGGTAACCTGACCGGTCTAGATAAAAAAAAGAATGGCGAAACAAAAACAAACAAGTACAAGTGCCCGGCTTGGTTGCCCCGGATACTGGCAGTGACTAATGCCATTGGTATAGCCGTGGTAACAGCAAAATGTAGCGAGCGTCGCGGCTGGCTGGGAGAGCAGAGTGTAATTTAGCGTGCAAAGCTAGCATTACCGTAAGGCACATTGCATTGGAGGTATGAACGTGCACTGGTCGGTCCCGTTTCTGCTTTTCTCTCGTTTTTACACGACTCTAACTCCGCAGTGGCGCAAGAAATCTTTCTGCTTTGAGGGCAGCCAGCGAAAACAAAAAGAGAGAGAGAAAAAGCTTGAAAGTTTTAATTTCGTGGGACGCACAGCTCAAGGAAATGCTGTTTTACTGTCACGAAAACCCTCAGAGCGGAGACCGACTACTGAATGTCAATCGCGTAAGCTCCTTTAGGCGGGTATAGCGTGACATTTGCAGATGTGTCTTTTTCTTTTATTTTTTTGAATGCCTAGTAAGAAACATTTAATGAGTTTTTGACTGGTGCTTTAAAGTGCTTCCCTGGCGTTTCCTTCTTAGAAACAAAAATCTGCGTAAAACATGGCCAGCACCATAAATTTCGTTGCACATATGATGCAAATATTCTTGTGAAAACATGTTCGTGGTTGCGAAAAACTGGCACCTTGAAGTAATCCGTACACGGTGCATAATTTGTAGCATAAGCGTGTACTAGAGCAGTAACGCACAGCGCTGATTTTAAGAGTGGATTTATGTTTAGCTTCTCTGCGGTTCCCGCTCGATTTTTTGCATTCTGCTGCTCCATGCCCATGCTCCATGCCCAGTTAAAAATGAAACAAGGCAAAAAGCAAGCCTCGCGTATTTTTTCGGTACTGCGAGCACGTGACCGGTAAGAAAATCCCACGGTTCACTGACAAGCGATATGGTATAGTGCCTCCTCTTTACTGGCTTCCTTAAACGTTAGAGGTAGCATCATCATCATCAACAACATCCTCATCAGCCTATTTTATTTTTTTTTTGTCGCCTGCAGGGCGAAGGCCTCTCCCTGCGGTCTCCAATTACCGCTGTGTCGCGCGAGCTGATTCCGACTTGCGCCTGCAAATTTCATAATTTCATCACCCCACCTAGTTTTCTGCCGTCCTCGAGTGCGCTTACCTTTCTTTGGTACTGTAATTTTGTAACTATAAAGGTCCACCAGTTATCTACCCTACGCATTACATGGCCTGCCCAGCTCCATTTTTGTCTCTTAATGTCGACAGTCGAATAGAATATCAGCAGGTAGCAGAAAAATGTGCAATTTCTTATTTAGTAATGCGTTAACATTCTTAGGGCACTTCACGCACATTCCGGGATCTATCTATCTATCTATCTATCTATCTATCTATCTATCTATCTATCTATCTATCTATCTATCTATCTATCTATCTATCTATCTATCTATCTATCTATCTATCTATCTATCTATCTATCTATCTATCTATCTATCTATCTATCTATCTATCTATCTATCTATCTATCTATCTATCTATCTATCTATCTATCTATGTTTGTATCTCACCGTTTTCCCGCCTACCTGAGTAACTGTAATAAAATACGTATTTGGTGCCGCAGCTAAACGTCGCCTCCCCTCCCTCCCTCCCGTCCCCCCACAGCCTTTCGCACGACGGAAAAATTTGTGTTTGCTCTATATGCGTTTGCTATATGGAAAGGGGAAAAGAGACGCTTCAGCCCTTCAGGGAGCACGGCGCAGAACGCGCGTTTGCTCTTCGACGTGCGTTCGCTCCCCGTGAAAGCGCGCGTCCCTCGCGCCCTTTCACTCGCACATACAGCGTCCGGAGCGCGGCGACGATTTAGTCGCCGTTGACGTCATACGGAACCTCATGGCGACGGCGATGCTGGCGGCAGAAATCCGCTTTGGAGGGTCCATATAATTGCTATGGCAATAAAACTTTGGTCGTAAGCTGCGCTTGCTGCAATAGTCAGCATCGTTGCATCACCATGCGGTGAGCTGCCCTATTGAAGTGATGGCATAAGTGCATGCCATCATCTGCTGCGTATTCCATCGTCTACAACAAAAATCAGATCATGCTGTTCCATCATCTTTGTTCTATTGTGCTGTTCAGGTAGTTCTATCATCCTCACTGCACGATCAGTCTGGTAAGCGTCAAGTGAGGGAAATGCTGGCATGTCGGCCTTCTGGATCCGCAAGTGCCGAGATCCGCCCTTGAAATTCTTCAGCTTTCCGGGCAACTGGCAAGAGACAGACAAGCGTAGAACGGCCTGCATAGTCAAAATACCTATTTATCTTCTTGTGTGTCTTCGTTTTATCCATGACGCGCGGTAAATCGAGTGGCCCTTACGTGTGCAGTGGGGAACGCTTTGTAAGATTCGCACAGCTTCGTACATACGGTGCGCCCCGTTCGCTCAACACATGGCTCTTTCAGGATGAACTTCACTGTAGGACGAACTGATGGAAAACACTCAGTCGTGGTTACGTGAGCATTGCTCTCTTTTCTTAACACCGCATGTGTGAAAGCACGTATTTGCGGCAATGGAAAGTACAAGATCAAGGGTACTTTCTGTGAAGTATACTAGTGGTCCTGTGATGCGGGGAGAGGGGCGGGGTGTTGCCTTGTGAGAACGACAGAAGTAGTAGAAGAAGCTACTGAGAATTGCGCGCTCTGTACGTGAAGTTTCTCATTAGGCACTTAGTTTTTCGTTTGTCGTACGTATTTGCGTGTTCCTGCACCAATAGCCCATGACTGATGATGATGATGATGATGATGATGATGATGATGATGATTGCATTTTATTGGCGCAAGGGCATCTAAGGCCAAAGAGCGCCAGGACATGTGTCTTGATTTAGGAAAATTATGAGTTAGAAACTGATTTAAGATAGAGGCTGTATAGAGGCCTACGAAGAAGATCGATCTATAGTATTAGTGAATGAATTGTAAAATAATGACTACAATAAATATAAGGCCTTGGGTGCATTGGCTACAGATACAGACGGTAAATTATTGTGCATAGTCCGAGTCCCTTGCTGTACATTCTTGCTTGCGCAAGAAGTGCAAGGGCTCAGACTTACTTTTCTGCATCAGACCATACCTCACCTGTGAGGCACAATCTGACGGTTAGGATGGAATGAGATGATGTCTAGAAAATTGACTTGCGCAAGATAATTAAGCACTCTTTTAAAGTGAAAAAGTGCGTCATCTGATAAGAACATCGAGGGATGGGGTGGTATATGATGTGTATAAAGTTCCTTAAAATGAGCTACTCTGTCTCGGTGAAGTTCAGGACATTGAATGAGGACATGTAGGACTCTTAGGTTCTCGCCGCAGCGTGTGCACGTTGGAGGGTCAGTTGCAGTCAAGAGGTATTTATGTGTCCCATAAGTGTGTCCTATTCTGAGTCGTGCCAAGGTGACTTCGGTGTGTCTATCAAGCTTTAGTGGGAAAGATTTGGTAAGTTGTGGTTTAAGCAGGTGCAGCTTATTTTCAGCTTCTTTGTCCCATTCAGCTTGCCAATGATTACGGAGCGCCTTTCGTACCGCAGGTTTCAGGTCTACGCCAGGTACCCAGCCTACATCAATTGTGTCCCGATGAGCCGCTTCTCCAGCATTTTTGTCCGCCATTTCATTGCCTGCGATCTCAGAGTGGCCTGGCACCCAGCATACAACAAGAGCAAGGTTTAGTTTATACGCTACTTGTATGTGTTTAAGGAGCTTGTTTAATACAGGGTTTCGGCTTGCTTTGCCACAGGACAGGGCTGTGACAACGCTTAAAGAATCTGTGTATATTATAGACTTTTGTATCTTGTGCTGTACTATGTACTCAACAGTGATTAGAATACCGTACGCTTCCGCTGTAAAGATGCTGCTGTGATTATGCAAGGTTTTACAGTTGGAGAAGTTTGGGCCATGGGCTGCACATGATACTGAAGTTGCAGACTTTGAAGCATCAGTAAAAAATGCCATAGACTTATACTTGTCTTCAACGGCCAAGAAATGTTGCTGGATGAGGGCACTTGGAGAACTCTTTTTGTTAAGCTCTTTAAAGGACAAGTCAGAGGTGACTGGACATTGCTCCCAAGGTGGGATGAGTTCAGCGTAGCCAGTTTCCTGCAGATCTGTGAAAACTATTGCAAGTTTTTCCGCAACCGACCTCACTGCTAATGGGAACGGCGGGGCGTGTGAAGGCCGGTTTAAATACAACTGATTTGTGGACTGATCATTTATGAGTGCTTTGCATGGATGTTGTTTTAGCGACATGATTCGTATTGCATAGGTGATTCCAATATATGTACGCTGATAATCCAGTGGCCACTGATCCGACTCTGCATAGAGACTTTGGACAGGGCTGGTACGAAAGGCACCAAGTGCTAGGCGGATACCCAAGTGGTAGACAGGGTCGAGTAGCTTAAGTGTTGTCTTTGAAGCTGACTGGTAAACAATACATCCATAGTCTATGCGTGACAACACAAGGCTTTTAAAAAGAGATAGGAGACAATACCTATCTGTTCCCCACGATTGGTGAGATAGAATCTTTAAAAGGTTCATATTTTTAAGGCATTTCAGCTTCAACTGTTTTATATGTTTGATAAAAGTAAGCTTAGCATCAAAGATTACACCCAAAAATTTGTGTTCTTTTGCAACAGTCAGGCTTTTCCCATTCATCGAAATGCATGGGTCAGGACATACCCCTCTTCGTCTGGAGAAAAGCACACAAGTAGTCTTTTCTGCATTGAATCGGAACCCATTTTCATCTGCCCATTTGGCGAGCCGATTAACACTTAACTGTATCTGCCGTTCACATATGGACAGGTTGCATGATTTGCAACTGATTTGGATGTCGTCCACACAGACAGAGTAAGATATTGTAGGTGGTATAACAGAGCAGACAGAGTTGATTTTAATTATAAAAAGTGTGCAGCTTAGCACTCCTCCCTGTGGTACACCGTTTTCTTGAACAAAAGTGTGCGATAGTACAGTGCCAATTCTTACGCGAAACTTCCTTTCAGATAGGTAATTTTGCAGAATGTTCAGCATACTACCACAAATTCCATAAGACGACAGGTCTTGCAGAATACCGTATCGCCAGGCAGTATCATATGCCTTCTCAAGATCGAAGAATATAGATAGACAGTATTGGTTGTGTACAAATGCATCACGTATATATGACTCAAGAAGAACAAGATTATCGGTTGTAGACCTCGCTCTTCGAAAGCCAGATTGGTGAGGGTCCAATATACCATTATATTCCAAAAAGTAGACAAGGCGGCGGTTAATCATTTTTTCAAATACCTTAAGTAAACAGCTAGTGAGTGCAATTGGTCTGTAACTGTTAACTAAGGAAGGGTCTTTGCCGTGTTTGAGTATTGGTAAGACTATTGCCTCTTTCCAAGAGGAAGGTATATGACCAGTTGCGAAAATCTTATTGTAAAGACCTAGGATACAGTTTAGGGTCTCATCAGGCAGATTGTTTATTATTTCATATGTTATTCTGTCAGAACCTGGAGCTGAGCTGCCACAAGAGCCTAGGGCAAGCTTGAGTTCATGGAATGTTAGTGGTTTGTTGTAACCTTCTGATGACGACTTGCTTGGACGCAGAGGAATATTTTCAGCAATTCTTTTATGGTGTAAGAACTTTTCGGAATAATTTTCCGAGCTTGATACTCTCTGAAAGTGCTCACCGAGAGTGTTTGTTTGATCTTCTATTGTATCACCAGAGCCAGTGATGAGAGGAAAAGAATTTGGGCGTTGTCCTTTTAGTTTACGTACCCTATTATATACTTTGCTCGCATCCGTGTACGAGTTTATTGAGGATACGTAACGTGTCCAGCTTTCTCTTTTGGATATTCGGCGGATACGGCGGCCATTCGCTTTGCACCGCTTAAAATTTATTAGATTTTCTGTTGTTGGGTAGCGTGAAAATCTGCTCCATGCTTTGTTCTGGGCTTTCTTTGCAATTTCACACTCTTTGTTCCACCACGGTTTTGGATTGACTTTATCTGTGCACGACTCAGGTATGCAGTTTTGAGCAGAACAGAGGATATGTTCAGTGATGTAGCTGGTCAGTTCCTCTACACCTAGGTGGTCCACCTCTTCCAGGCACAGTGTACATAGGTTTCTAAATTTCGACCAATCTGCACTATGAAGTCTCCATTTTTTGGGGTAAGCTGGTCCATCGTGCCATTTTGTTGTTTCTAGGAGTGTTGGGAAGTGATCGCTCCCATATGGATTACTAATAACTCTCCATTCCAGGTATGGAAGAAGTGATGCTGACCCTATGGCTAAATCTATACATGAGTACGTGTTGTGTGTAGAACTGTAAAAAGTTGGCTCTGCCTTGTTAAACAGACAGGCTCCAGATGAAAGAAGGAACTTTTCTATTGCCCGTCCTCTCACGTCACATCTTGAGTCACCCCAGAATGCGCTGTGAGCATTAAAATCTCCGATTAATATATACGGTTCAGGAAGCTGGTCAATCAGCTTTTCAAATTCTGCTGTATATATATATGGAGCAAACAGTTATAAGTTGATTGAACAATATAGCCCGAACAGCCACTGCCTCGAATGAAGTCTGGAGCGAAACATGCTGGCATGCTACTGACTTTTGGGCTATAATTGCCACACCGCCGGATGAAGAATCACCATTATTTCGATCTTTACGGAAGACTATGTATTGTCTTAAGAAGTTCTTGTGTGCGGACTTTAAATGTGTTTCTTGAACACAGAACAATCGTGGCTGATGTTCCTTTAGTAGATCTTTGACATCATCTAGATTGTGAAATAGGCCTCTGGCATTCCACTGAATTATTTGTGTAGCCATATTGGGGAGGAGTTGTGTTGCCTGTGTTCAAGAGCATGTGGTTAGGATAGATAAATATGTATATAAGGGCGGTAACTGTTTAGGTTACCGGTCCCTTTCCCGGCGCAGTTACAGGATGTTTATCCTTCTTAGCTCGCTCCAGAGAGCGCTGTTCTTTTGGCGTCGATGACGCCGGGGTTCTTGAATCGACCTCCATAACCTTCTCTGAGGCGCTGGAGGATCGAGAACTAGGCGCTGAAACTCGCGTCTCAGGCCGTGGAGTTCGGTTTATCTTTGGGACCTGCGGAACAGAGGTCTGCTGGCCCACCTTCGATGATGATGATGATGATGGAGCAGCACTTGCTGCTGCCATCAGGGGAGCGGGCGGAGTGATTACCGGACCACTGACCGTGACCGCGGTAGACTCCCGAGGCACTTGTGACGCTGCCCCCCTTCGCGCCACCTCGGAAAAGCTGGGGTGATCTAAGTATGAAAGGCGTTTCCTTGCTTCGTGAAATGTTATATTTTCTTTGACCTTCAATGCAATGATTTCCTTTTCTTTCTTCCATTTAGGGCACGTCCTAGAGTAGGCTGGATGGCTTCCATCACAGTTCACACAATGTGGAGATGAGTCGCAAGTGTCTGATGGATGATCATTGGAGCTGCATTTCGCGCAAGTCTGCCTTCCTCGACAAGTCTGAGATCCGTGCCCATACCTCTGGCACTTGAAGCACCGTCGAGGATTTGGGATGTACGGCCTCACACGGACTTTGATGTAGCCTGCTTCTAGTGTACTAGGGAGCACGCTAGTTCCAAAGGTTAGTACAATGTGCTTTGTTCGAAGTTGTTCATTATTCCGGCGGATAAGGATTCTCTGTACTTTGATGACATTTTGGTCCTGAAAACCTTCAAGCAGCTCTTCGTCACTAAGGTCCAAGAAGTCGTCTTCCGAAATTACTCCACGGCTCGTGTTCATGGTTCGATGTGCCGACACAGTGACTGCTACATCGCCAATGCATTTCAAGTCATTCAATTTCTCAAATTGTGTTTTGTCTTTTAATTCAAGGAGCAGGTCTCCATTGGTCATCTTTGTGGCTTTGTAGCCAGGTCCTATCGTGTTTGCGAGGCATTTCGCCACCATGAAAGGGGAAAATTTACGCACGCTCGTGTTGCTTTCACTGTGGATGACATGGTACTTAGGAAAGAGTTCTTCGTTGTTTTTCAAAAAGAATTGAAAAGTGGCATCGGTGCGCCCTCTTTTCAGAGAGCGATTAAGGGAAAGCGGTTTATGGGAAGCCATAATATAGGGGTCATGAGTTCGGCAGCAGCGCCAACCGCCCACCACCGAGCCCAACAAGGGGACGGAGCAAATCTTGCGAGCAAGACAAGCCCTCGCCAGTTGTACGGTGCTACTATAACCCAATCTGGAGTACCCAAGGCTGGCCACCCACACAAGGTTAACCCTCGCTGCCTGGAAAGTCGGAAGTAAATAGAAGAGAGGAGAAGACAGGAAAGATTGAAAGGAAGAGAGAAAGACGCAGATTGGAGAGGGGGACAGGAAAAGGCAACTACCGATCTCCCCCAAGCCGCGCACGGTTAGACGCGGGAGGTTCCAACCCTCGTGTGCTCGGGTATGTGGTGGCGCAACTCACCAAACGCCTGCTTGCGCAGACGCCCCTGCGGCGGTTAGCCCGTGACTGTCACCGAAACAACTGCCCTTGATTATTCTCATAAACATGATGTTTTCTTACAGTGGCGCTAAGCGCCGATGTAACCAAAACAAGATTGTGGTCACGATCTACCTAACGTTTTCTTTTTTAAACATGCGCAACAAATCTAAAATTGCACAACAGAAATGCCGCTAATGCACTAAACTTGTTTAGGTGCATGGAAGGATCGAGTTGTGCGTCTACTCTGTAAAAAGCCTTCGATATTGGTTATTGAAAACATTGCGGTCGAGTTTTAGCTGCAGATGAGCACAACAAAAATTACGGCAGAAACTATTCTGGATGATTATCTAGCGAAGAATTTCACCCCTGCAGGTGGCGCAAGGCCATAACGAACTCCGTTCATCCCAATGAAACGCTCACACAAAGACCGCCATATGGGCGGGCCGCGACACTAACGATGTACGATTGGAAAAAGGGGTGGTCGCAGAAGCAACACGCCGCACCAAATTCGTCTTCGACAAAGTGCTTTCGAAATTACCCGTCTGGGTTCAGCAAGTGGTGGTCCTCCAATCGGCGCCGCTTGGTCTTCGGCGGCCTGTTCAGCGGCCGTTCGCTTGGCGCGCGCTGTTCTGACGCGTCGCTTCGCTTCCTGCATCGCCATTTCGCTACAAAATGCATACCTCTGTAGTTTCTGCACAGCCTTTGCCATCTTAAGCTCCTCTTCTGCTTAATAACTTCGAGGTGCCCATTGTTGTATGAGCAAGTAGAGGCCCACGCACCACTTAGCGCAGCCAGCGCAACCGAGTCACGTCTACTTGTGGCGCGCACACCCGTATACCGGTGAGTGAAGCACGGAGGCTCCAAGCCAGTAGCGACATGCAAGCGGGTGAGAGGGAGCGTAGGAGAGGGAGAGCATGCACGCGAAACAAGGAGGGCGCGAGCCAATAACGGACAATGAGCAAGCGCATGGGTGTGCGCGCACATCGGCGACAAACTTTGTGACCTTAGACGGCTAGCGTTTGAACTTGGCGCCGACTAGGCAAAGAAATATTCCTATTTAAAAAGTCATCGTTTTTATATGCAGGCTCCTAAGACATGCGGCGATGAAGACAAGTGGCTGTGTAGAAAGTTGGCTACAGCAAAATTATTTGTTCGACACCTGTTAATAACTTCAGACCTATAATTGGCATTCAGCACATCCGGGAATAGCGTGCTTCTCATCCCAAAAAAAGCAAACAGTATTCATAATTGTATCAGAAGCATAGTGCCTTCTTTAATGCACTGAATTAGGCGTATAACTCACTCTCACTGGCATTCATAAGGATATTCAATAATAAGGCTATAAATTATAAAACTATCCAACCCAACGAAGATAACTATGCACGCAATCAGACAAGGCATCAACGGTCAGAACTGCCTTCATTTTAAATATTTGCTCTCTAGTGCGGTAGAAGGGGTCGTATAGCGTTAAACTCACTCGTAGCTGGCGCAAGAGGATAAACAGTAAAATTCGCCGTTTATCATTATTGCTAACGAAAGCACCCTATAGGGCGTGTTTCTGTCTTCTAACGCATATAGAAAACTCTGCCTAATAATTTGCGACGTACCATGCCGAAAGTTCATAGTGCCTCCAAGGCAAATAACGGGAGGGTGCTGGGTCTACGGAAACACGGATGAATACGTTAAAACGCAGCAGAAATTTCGTCTTGTCGCCAGGCGCCCATTTGAACAGCATGCTCAGCATGTTGCGACAGCCACACTGGCACCGGTTTGGGAAGGCGAAATTGGAAGAGGTTTGTCTTCATTTACAAGTCTGAGGCAGCGAACGTTCGAGGCGACAACGGCAAAACTAGATTGGGTACGACCGCAGCCTCATGTGTCGAGCCACCTCAATGAGCTCAAACAAGGAAGGATTGGCCACACGGTGCCTTTCTTTTGGCGCGTGACACAAGAAAATAGCGCAGGAAAATGAAAGGAGGCACAACGAGTCAGTGCAGAAGGCACGCTCCCTAGGGTTATTACGAACGTAGGCTGAATTTAGGTCACATTATCAACAACAGCAACAAGAAATACGTGCGAATGTGTACCGCGCTACGTTTCTATTCACGGCATTGCAATACGCAATTGCCGGAGGCTCGTATTTCGCAGGACGCTGTGGTTGACATTGTGCATAATACTGCGCCTCATTTGCCAGTCGCGGTTGTGGTGACGACCATTAAGTAGTTAGTGTTTGCGAGGTGGTGGTTGTTCAGCCGGAAAAACCGCAAGAAAAAAAGGTGCTGTGCTGTCTACCAAAGAAAATACCAGACAAAATTTTCATCTTTGTTGTGGGTGTTCAGGAGGAGCCGTTGTGGGATTCCCCCTAGAATCGACGCCCATGCTCACTTGAGGAGCTATAAACCGTGAGGTAGCATATTTAGCGTGCCGACTAGTTAGGGCTAAGAATTCCTACTCGCGAGCATATTATTGCATGTCCCATTACAGCACTTTTCGTTATCGCAGGGGGGCACGAACGGATACTTGGTGAGGGTAAATACAGAAACTGCAGAGCCCAACACACATTTCTGACGCTGTACAATATACAGGGTATTTTGTTTAGACAATAAAAGTTCTTTATAAAGTAAGTAATCAGAGCAGCGATCAGAGCATTTTTACAGACAAGTTCCTAGGCGAGGCCGACATACTTTGCCACTAATAACGTGAGCTCCAGAAGAGAAAAAATAACAAAAAAAAAGAATTAAGGTTTTTATTAGTGCCTTAGGGGCAGTTGTTTAAATGGCGAAATTGAAGGCAGTCACATTTTAATACACCCTCATTTTCAAGCGAAGCTTGTATTGCCCGACTCGTGCCGTCGCTGTCGTCGTACGCGAAAAACATCCTCGCCAAAACTGGCGCGCCGGAAACCCTCCGCTCCCGCAAGTGGCGCGCCGGATCACGCCACTCTCCCAGCCAATCACAAGTGCTCCCTCCCTCCGGAAAAGGGAAAGGAGGGTTCGCTCGCTCCGCGCGACCTAACCATAGTGCAGTTGGCACTGCACTGGCGAGAAACAGCGTGCGCGGCGCGAGCGAACCCTCCTTTCCCTTTTCCGGAGGGAGGGAGCACTTGTGATTGGCTGGGAGAGTGGCGTGATCCGGCGCGCCACTTGCGGGAGCGGAGGGTTTCCGGCGCGCCAGTTTTGGTGAGGATGTTTTTCGCGTACGACGACAGCCACAGCGACGGCACGAGTCAGGGCAATACAAGCTTCGCTTGAAAATGAGGGTGTATTAAAATGTGACTGCCTTCAATTTCGCCATTTAAACAACTGCCCCTAAGGCACTAATAAAAACCTTAATTCTTTTTTTTTGTTAATTTCTCTTCTGGAGCTCACGTTATCAGCAGCAAAGTATGTCCGCTTCGCCTAAGAACTCGTCTGCAAGAACGCGATGTTCGCTGCGCTTATGAGCTTTTTATGAGAAATTTGTATGGTTTAAAAAAATAAAAAAAGCAACAATAGACACCCTGCATATACGAATACGTCTGTGGCTTTATGCGTGTCTGTACGGACATGGCTTTCGGTAATGTAGCCTCTACATTGCGCTTTTTGTAATGCACACATTGGTTAAGAAATATTTGTCGGCTTCAAGCAAAGAAATAGAAGATTGTCTTTATTAGTCTGTCGACATCTTTTTACGAACATCTGATTATAACACCATCACGGTCTGGTTTCCCACCTGGCCTCTCGACACAATGTGCGCTGCTTCATCAAAAGAAATTAACATTAAAAATATTGAAGCGAAAAGAATTATGTTATGCGTTTTCATAGATTTACCCAAGGCTTTCGATACCATAAACCATATAACATTGCTGCAAAAATTAAAAACCTATGCTGAGAGCTACTTGACCGACCGGCACCAGTGTGTATCAATAAAGAAAGAACTGTCGACACTAGCAAAAAAAAAAAAAAAAATTGGGGTAGCTTGCACTATGGCGCAAGGCTAAAGACACAGCGGAGCTGATCGGTTTCTAGCTGGTCATGGTTATACGAAGTGATGTTAAGTTATACGAAGTAATGCCAAGTGATGCTAAGTTATACGAAGTGTACAAGCATTTCCTCGTGGTCCGAGGCATCGGGGAACGCCTCGCGAAGCACTTGCAGTCCGAGCAGACATAGGGGAAGTGAGGCGAAAGCTATGCACAGTGTACGGGCGGCCTGCAGCAGACGACACGCCGGGATGACGTCATGACGCATGCGCAGTTGGTGGAAGCTAGGCCAAGCCGCCACCGGAGGCGCCTGCTGCAGTCACGGACACCGCGAGCGTTCGCCGCTAATGCGAGGAAACGGAGAAGCGCGGTTGGCGTCGGCAACACCTCTGTGCGTTGCCTCGTTGGTGCTGCTACAATTTGTTTCTCTCTCTCTCTCTCTCGGTCACTCTCATTTTCTCTTTCTCTCTCCCGATTGGCGCTGAGCCGTGCTCCCTCAAGGGCTGCAGAAGATAGCGCCAACCTTTCCCTTTCCCTCAAGAACCACTTATCATCTTCTCCCGAGCATAGCACGTGGCGCTCCGCGAGGTGGTTGCTAGGCAACGCAGTGGCAGGCAGCTGTGGCGTCGCTGGGTGCCATGGCTACGGCACGGCTGGCTTTTTCGTGAAACGCGCACGTTTTACGGCTGGCTTAAACAACTTCGCTGTTATTATTAAATATGGCGTAGCGCAGGTTACTATACTTGGTCCACTTTTGTTTATCATTTTCAATCGAAGCTTGGTTACGCTAACCTTCGCCGGCGATGTAAAGCTAAAAAAAGTGGTCGCAGTTTCACCTGAAAGGCGAAGCATCAATTGCGATAGCAAACTTGTAGAGAGCTATACGGAGTAATGATATTAGCTTTATCAGCTGTATAAACTTGGACATGCAGCAGCATCGGCAACACGCAGAACTGTTGTCGACGCCATCGGCGTTTTGCCCGCGTTCGCTCAAAATGCGTGCGGCGTTGGTGACTGTTGCCGGAGCCTGTGATATAAATAGGCACTTGGTGCCGCAGCTAAACGTCGCCTCCCTTCCCTCCCCCTCCCCCACGGCTTCTCGCGCGTCGGAAGAAGGTGCGTTTGCTCTACATATATGGTGATTGTAAAGGAGAAAAGAGACGCCTACTTCTGCAGCCCTTAAGCGAGCACGGCGCGGAACGCGCGTTTGTTCTCCGCCGTGCGTTCACTCCCCGTGAAAGACGCGCCCCTCGCGCCCTTTCACTCGCACATACAGCGTTCGGCGCGCGGCGACGAATCCTCCAGCAGCGGGGCCCACTCCTGCAGGAGTTCCGCCGCCTGGGCCTCCCCTCTGGCAAGGAGGAAGATCTCCTCTTCCCCGGCCGACACCACCTTTCTGCACTTCGAGGCGTCGTGGAGTTCCTTGACTCGTCAGGGCTCTCCGCACGCCTCTAAGGACATTTCTACAAGCGGGAAGGCCTCACGGCCTCCCACCCCACCCCGGGCCTGACCGGCCTGGCACAACACCCCTGCAGACTCTGCAGCACACCAAGGCCTTCCATCTCGGCCTGATACGTGCCGCCTATGCCTGCCGGTTTTGCTTCGCCCAGCCATGGCGACTCCACTCTATCCCTTCTTTCGCTCCCACTTACCCCTCCCCGTTGGCGCTGAGCCGTGCTCCCTCAAGGGCTGCAGAAGATAGCACCAACCTTTCCCTTTCCCTCAAGAACCACTTATCATCGGCGACGATTTCTTCTCCAAATGACGTCATACGGAACCTCACGGCGACGGCGACGGCGACGCCGACGGCAGAAATCTGCTTTTGAGTGTCCATATAATTGCTATCGCAATAAAAGTTGTCGCAGTTTCACCTGAAAGGCGAAGCATCAATTGCGATAGCAAATTTGAAGAGAGCTATACGGAGTAATGATAGCAGCTTTATCAGCTGTATAAACTTGGACATGCAGCAGCACCGGCAACACGCAGAACTGTTGTCGACGCCGTCGGTGTTTTGCCCGCGTTCGCTCAAAAATGCGTGCGGCGTTGGTGACTGTTGCCGGAGCCTCTGATATAAATAAGCACTTGGTGCCGCAGCTAAACGTCGCCTCCCTTCCCTCCCCTCCCCCCTCCCCCCACGGCCTGTCGTGCGTCGGAAGAAGGCACGTTTGCTCTACATATATGGTGATTGTAGAGGAGGAAAGAGACGCCTACTTCTGCAGCCCTTAAGGGAGCACAGCGCAGAACGCGCGTTTGTTCTCCGCCGTGCGTTCACTCCCCGTGAAAGCGCGCGTCCCTCGCGCCCTTTCACTCGCACATACAGCGTTCGGCGCGCGGCGACGATTTCATCTCCATTGACGCCATACGGAACCTCACGGCGACGGCGACGGCAGAAATCTGCTTTTGAGTGTCCATATAATTGCTATCGCAATAAAAACCAGCCGCTCTCAGAGCTGCACTAAAGTCCCTAAAAAAAACTAGAGTAGCGCCATTCGTGTCGCCCATGCAGGCTCCTCCTCTCCCGCGTGTCTTGCAGATTGTAAATGGAGCCAGTTGAGGGGTGGCATGGCTGTTGGCCGAAAAGATGGGCTTGTTCAAATCTTTCCGCTAAACGGACTAGAGCGCTGCGGTCTAACGCGATTCATTGGAAGAGTGTTCGAGAGATAAATACGGCAAGTATCATGCTTTGTAGACCAGTGAAATAATAAAAACGCTTGCACTGCAAAAAACATCACCTCAAGCAAGCAATACTCGATGCAAGAGCCGACCGTTTGCTTGCGGACGCGCTCGGCGCTGACGCTCTCGATGGCAGCGCCACTATCGCCGTGTAAACTCGGCGGCGCTAAGAATCTGCAAGCATGACGCACTAGCTTTTCTGAAGGTAGTGAAGGCGCCATTTTGTCTGTCCACTGCGTTGTTTCTTTTGGCACGCGATGCCGACCCGAAGAGCCGCGAAACGAGCGCGCGTTCCACAGACGACACCGGCGTACCGTTCGCCGAGCGGCTGCCCGAGCGCGGCCGCGCGCCGCTTTCGCTTTCGCGTCCGTAGTTTCCACCTGGACGCTGTAGGGGCGCTGCTGCAGCTACTGAGAGAGGAGGCAGAGGCGAAGGGGTGCGGTTGGCACTACTTAATTTTTTTTAGGGACTTTAAGCTGCACAGGTGGTCCGCACGCGCTCGTGCTCGACACGCGCTCCTGCCAATGCTCCCGCGTTCGTCGTCGTCGTCGTCGTCTGTTTCCACAGCCGGCTGCGTTGCCGCTAATCATTCCAACGTAGAATTTCACTTCTCTTCGGTCGTCGTCATGGGGAGGTCTCGTTTACCGGGTTATGAGCCACTGCTTAAGGGGGTATGAACCATTCATTGTATTAAGCAACGGACAGGTTTAATTTTTAAGAAATTTCATGGAAATCCATTCAGAATGACCACGCTCGGGAAAAGGATCATCGTCAACGTGCCGATTCAAGCGTGAGGGCTTCCGAAGCCCAGGCGAAACGTCAGCGAAGAGCCGTGGACCCCGAGTTGAGGGATCGCGATGTTGAGGCCAAACGTAAGCGTTATCTAGCCCTCCAGGAACCCGACAACGGTGGTCACGCCTCGGCAAACCTAGTGCAAAATTCCCCGGTGTGACGGCGAGGTTCCAACGCGAATTTGTCAGCCGGAACTTGGGAGCCAGCTGCAGTGCGTGTGAGTGGTTGTGATTCGAGCACAACGTCGTACTGGCCCTTGCAATTCGTTCCGAGGAACACCGAAGAAACACACAAGAAGCTTCGCTTACCCCCATCCACTCGACAGGGGAGGGGCTACTGAGTTCTTTATAAACGACATCGTAAGAGCAGACAGTTGAATAAAATACTTTATTTAGGAAGATGACACCAGCTTGTTCTTTTCTGGAACGAATAATGATAATAGCATACCTTTGGCAAATGACACACTAAGTAGACTGTACATTGGACGGTAAAAAACTCTTTACGAATAAACTGTTCCAAGACAAAAGCTGTTCTTTTCCGCGCTAAATCTCCATCATGCCCTATGCTAAATTCTTTATACCTAAATAATGTTAAAATAGAATTGTCTCCCTTTGCAAAGACATTAGGAGCTGTATTTCATGAATACATGTCCTGCGAGCACCACACCAATTAAATAAGAAATATACTTTGTAAATTAGTAGGAATCCTAAGAAAATGTCATCTCGTATTACCAGAACAGCAAAAACTTAAAAAAATATAATGCTCTATGTACTCACCATCTGCGCTACTGTCCTTTAATTTGGGGTACCGGGACCAAGAAATCATTACATAACTTAATCATGTCACGAAAAGAAAAACGCCATACGTTGCATTGCAGGTATACCATACAATGCACATACGTCTGAATCATTTACAAGATTTAAGATTTTAAACATTGAAACTTTCTACGAATACTATTTCTGAACGACATTTAGATCAGAACTTATTCATACCAGCCGCAAATCTAACTTTAAGTCCCTTTGCACGTTCAACAAGACACACTGCTCACTGTCACACTCAGCGGCCGCGTACAAACTATGTACCACAGCTACAACAGTATTGCCTACCCAATGTACTGAACAAATTCAAACTAATAGATGACAGTTTACGGGAAATGTCTAAAAATTCAATTTTACATATGGTGTCTCTGAATGTTTTTTTTTCTTTCGGATGTAAATATGACATCTTGAGTGTTTTTATGTTATGGTTCTTGAATTGTGACTTCAAATTTTGCGTACGACTCAACCTCTTTATGTACCGCATGTTGCTGCCTTTGTGCCAAGGGGGTGGTGGGGATAGTCAAGCTGCAGACATGCAGCTTTTACCCTGCTATCCTCTCCATAAATGGTACATTCTGTTGTGTTACAAGTGTACTGATGTGGTGAAATAAACCAAATCTGAAATCTGAAATATCGGCAAGGGTATCACGCGAGTTCGATAATAGCGAATCTGCCTTAGTTCGATAAAGCGTAATACCGATATATATTGAGCTGAGAATACTTATCCTGCGAAACTTAAATATTACTGGCAAGCGAGGCCTCAGGAGTGCACTTGAGATTAAAATAAAGTGATGGTTGACCTAGTAACTCTCGTGCACCCAAGGGGCAGCGGGGCGATCAAAGCTGGCACCTGGGCGGTCCGTGGGTATGGGCCGCCGAGCCTGGAGCGTACAAAATCGACTGTTCGCGATAGAGACAATATACCTTGGTACGCGTAGGCCTCGGCGAACCCCTAAACGATGAACCAGTCCGGTTTCCAGCTTTGGTGTACTCGTTTCCTCTTAGTGTCCTGGAAACACCGGCAAAGTACAAAGTACTTGGGGAAATTCTTACTTCCCTTCACCACAGTACAGTGTGTATGCTTCACCATATTACATGACTGTATTATGGTGGAGTTATTAGGACACATATGTAAAACCCTTGTCCGAAGGGCCGCTGCATATATGGCGAAGGCCTAGCCAGATGAGGGTGAGCCTATGGAGTGGTAGTCCTGCTGGCTTAGAGCTGCGTCGGTGACCTTCTTACTCCAAACTCGGAGAGTGATATTGATTCATAGGTATGCATTTAGTATATGAATTCTTTCAAACTCGACGTCCTTACAATTAAACACCTTTTGAGATGCAGTTCTTAACCACAATTTGTTTCATTTTAAGGCCAACAGTCTGTCGGATTATCATCGCCATGTGAAGTTTTTGTTCCCTCCTTTAAGAAGCCATTTTGTAAAGGTTATTGCCACATGTGGTACAGGTACAAATTTTATTCGTAAAATACTTTTGCTTCTATTTATGCAAACAATGTGGAGGCAAAAAAAATTGTTCATTGTGTCGCAAGGCACAAGGTTGGGAGATGTGTTTCCTGCGTTACCAACAAACCATACGAAGAGGTATAGCAGCTGCTTCAGTAGTTGCTGAGGACATTGACGCAAGTGAATTGTTCCTGCCATTTTCTTCCTGCCATTTTTGAATTCTTCTGAATTCATGCTGAATTCTTCCTGCCATTTTCGGGCACGAAGAATTAGCAAGACTACACAAAACAGCATCAAGAACCAAGACATCCCTGAAACGTGCATTGTCTGAACCGCGGGACAGGAATCCTTGATGGGAAACCAAGCCACTCCTACCACCGCCCGAGAACATGTATGCCAGATAACACCACCCTGGACATCATCTACCGCCAGACCCAGACGAAAGGACACAAAGCAAATATTCTGATAGTCAAGAACATTACAAGAAGAACAGGTGGGAATACCCAGAACCACACCACAAGCTGCACACAGAAGAAGCCTTCACGCAACGTCGACTTCAGATCGGCAGTTACCTCCACTGCACTCTACTACATGCGATGTATCCCTCATCAACAAGAGACTGCAAATTATGCAATATGACAAACACCCTCTACCACAAGGTCTCGGAATGCAACAAGAACCCACCGACAACGCCCATCCAAGCACCAACATTGGACCAGTGGGAGGACAAGATGAGAAGCCTAAGCCCTGAGGACCAGCTAGGGCTGGTTAACAGGCCTAGGGTATAAGCACAGGACCACGACTACCTGGAATAGAGGGGAAGCCCAGCTCCGGACACCAACAGTTTGGTCGCTCAAATAAAGTTTATTCACTTACTTCTGAACTTCATTTCCGAAAGCAATTACTGGCGTCAGCATGAGAAATTCATTTATTTTTCTTGCTACTAAACGTTGGGAATCATTTGTAACGATACATTGAAAATATTATGCAAACTGATGCGTTTTTTCGTACCGTGAAGCGCGTATACCCTTATCAATTTGTCGCTAATTATCATGGTAGACGGCATTTTTAGGCATATTTCTCTCCAGTGCAATAGTAACATAAGTAATCACCTGTTTAAAAATGAAGAATTGATTTTGACATCTGTGTGTTCGAGTGACAAATTCGGCCATGAGATCGCGCGCGGTTCTCGCCAATTTCTTCCCTGACTACTCGGCTTCAGCAATGAGCGGCAAAAGCAAAACAAAGTAAAAAAAATACAAAGGAGAACAACCAGAACAAAAAGAAAAAACACACTGAGAGCAATGCGTTGAAAGCCACCAACGGCATCAGCGAACCTACGTTTTGCCATGCATTCAACAACGGAGCCCTCGCGCGTACTCATCAAATTAGACCTTGGCCACTGCCTACGTGGCTTGCTTGCTGCACAGAAAAAGATGCTCCTTTGTAACCCACAGCGTGTTGACTTTGTCCATTCTTTTCTGCCGCGAATGCGTTTACTTGACACGCTCTGCGCAACGCATTGACCGTCCGGGTAGCGCATGCCCACTGCTCGTGCGCCCACGGTCTCGTCTCCTTCGGCCAGCGCTGTGTGTGTCCAGCCTGTTCAATTACGCGGAAGGGTTTGTCTTGTGCGCCACTGCGCTGGGCGACTAAATGGACCGCAAATTGGGCGAGCGCGCTGGGACCCGCACTCGCGCCATTCTCTACTCCCTCCGCCCACCGTCTTGTCTTTCGGACGCCACTTTCCTCTGTCCTATTCTTCCTTTCGGCTCCCTATGCGGCTCTAATTTCCGCTGCTTCTGCAGATATTCTTTGTTTAACGCACGTAACTTCCTTTCCTTTTCTTTCGTTTCTTCCTTATTTCTGGCCAGCGTGAGTCGCTGCCCCGGTGGCAAGAAGTTGCGAGCCCGTCGCAGAAAAAGTACGACGGCAGAAGGCGTTGTATCCACCAAGAAGGATTGGAATGCAAGCAGGGGGAAGACAGAAGCCTAGGTAGGTCCGTTGACACTGTAACTAATTAGCGCGCTTTGCTTTCTCGAGCTTGCCGGTGGCGCAAGCCCCCCTTGTCTTGACGACAGCATTTCCCCGTCTCTTGCTCGGTAACTGTAAATAAGCGGTGCCCGTATAACTCTTTTCGACCTTTTCCACTAGGTAAGCCGCGGTCGCCGGGCCTCAGGCCGGAAGAAACTGCAGGCGCCGACACAATAGAAGCGCCCGAGCTTGGCTGGCAAGCGAGGCTCGCCGCGAGCTTCTCCGGGTAACGCTTCGAAGGCACAATGTCGGAACATGATTGGGAAGCTCGGTAAGAAACAGAATTCGTTTAGCGAGGCGCGGGAGGAAGCGGAAGAAAGCACGGTGAAGTCGGAAAGCCGCGTCTAGTCTTTTTTCGAGCCGGGAGGCCTCTTCTTCGGTTCCGTTGATGCCCTGAGGCGATTGGAAACGCGTGGTGGTTAATCAGGCCACGTAGAATTCGCTATGCAGTGCTGACGCGAGTACTCGAAGAACTTCTTGTGTGTTCTGCGTGCAAAGAACGCTCCGATGCGGCCGTTTAAAGTGCTTCTGGCTTTCTGAAGCCCGCCTTGCTTTCACTGTCGGAGTGTAAAAAAGCAGAAGAAAGCGAGCGAAGAAAGTACATAAGAGGCACACCGCATCGGTGTAGTGATGATCAGTGCGAATAGCGGTGATGCCCTTACAGTCCTTGCGTGGGGTTGGGTAAGCGACAGCGCGTGTGCGCGCTCACCGACTTGAAGTAGGCGTAAGTGGTTCTTGAAGGCAGCTACAAGGGGTTAACTCTTCTAGATGAGTAACTTTTTATGCGGAGCAATGCGGTTGGTTGCTATTACAGATCAGTCTTATTGGCTTCGTTATAACGACTTCTTTTGATTTTGGCCGTGCATATCTTATAAGACAGAATTTATTCTTTCCTGTGGAGCAGTGTATGGAACCAAGCATCAATGGATAAGAAATGGAATCAGTGTATAAGGTGCAAATGGAATACTCTTCATGTCCAATATGTCTCCGAAAAATGCTGACAAATTATTTGTATTCTTCCGATGCTAAATAAACAGGCCAATTGGTGGTAGTAAACCACCAAATCAGAAAGAAGGTCCTACCTGATTGAAAAATGGTGTAACCACTGTGAATGTAACTACTGGGCAACCTACTTTCATAGAAGAAAAAACGGGAGCCAAATATGTTTCGTACTAGCTAACTACCTAATACTATAGACGTATACGTACATAGCGAGCGAATAGGCATCGTTTGCCTGGCGTGTTCTACAGTTTAGCGAGCTTCTATGATTGCAAGCCCACCGGAGTTCTGACTTGCTTCCCTTGCAGCTCCGGTCACATATATGTGATACTTATCCCGACGTGATGACGTTCGAAGTGCTACAATGGGCATAGAAAAAGAAGACAACGTAATTGCCGGCGTTCCCATGTTGATGTGCCTTCTCGTGCGTCTGTGGTTGGCATAAAGAAGAAAAAAATAGAAAAAAGGAACTTTACAGTTGTATGTAAATCTGAGCAACTGATACATGCGAGTTCTGACATACTTCGTCGAAAGTACTAGTTGTCTGGCTGTTCTTTGTGATGATTCATCATGAACGCTTAGCTGCTCCGGGGTTCCTACGCAGACTGTGTTGCTGGACCACCGCAGCCGGTGTACAGACCACTAGTTGACTTTCAAGGAGAAACACACGAAGCGAAACGTGAGAAACTAAAATTACGGATTACTGGCTAGCAACACACACACACACACAAAAGACAAAAACGCATAGAAATCCTTGTCTATTCGAGTGACGTATACGTAAGATGACATATCTTTTATAATCATTTATAATTAGGTCTCGAAGGAAAATTCAAAACTCCAATGCCGATTGCGTGGCTGGCCCTTCTTTGATTGATATTTGATACCGAGCACACCGCCGCACGCCGTCACTGTGCTCGAATACGATTGCGCAAGTCCCCTTAACAGCCGCCGCTTAGCTATGCTCGACGATGGCGCATGAGCATCCCTACGCCGAACGAATGCATAGAGAGGCGAACGGATCGGTCGATCCCGCGTTCGGATTGTGTGTCCGGAATCTCTATAACTCGCTCAAAAAAAGAAGCACCGGAGACACATCGGAGAACGTTCCATTTCCGTGCCCCACCGTCATTGCAGCAGCAGCTTCGGGGACGCAATTACGGATGCTGAGCACAGCAGAGTCGAAAACAGCGTTTCCCGCAACGCGAGCTACACCTGCCCTCGTAATTAACGGGGTGCGTCGCGCAGAGGTCTCACATTCGGGCCAACGAGGAAACCAGGCTGCCGCGGTCGCCGGTTGCCGAGACGCACACGGGCCATAACAGAGAAGCGCCGCTTTCAGCTCTCCGAGCGCCATTGCCGCTCACTGCAGTGAGATCGACGCTCTGAAAGGCCGCTTTTTTTGTTCTCGCTGATGCGGCACACACACGGTCGTGAAAGTCAGGGAGTCAAGAACGAGTTCATTTGGCCCTTTTAGCGCGACGGGCTTCGCTTGCGGAGTTTCATAAAAATACCTGAGCCCCTTTCGAAGAATGAACGCATTTAGAAAGTGCGCGCATGTCGGAGGAAGTGCGCGCAGCGGTTTCTTGATTGTCCTATGCGCAGCTCCGACGCTTGAGATCAATACGTGAGTATAGTGGTCGAGTGAAAGGGAAACAACGAAAGAACTCGCAGATGTCGTTCGGGAAGTAAAAGAGACAAAGAGCCGGGTACTTCATCTGTCACGCGTATTTACTTACTCAGTGTACTTGACTATTTGCGCTGCTGGCGACGCTATTGGCTCTTTCTTTACCCGGATGATCGATGAAGTTCCTCATGCTGATATAAGGCTGCTATGGAAGTTCTGTTCTTCTTTTGTTTTCTAGAAACTCTTTTATCTTCAACTGTAGTTTTGAAAGGAAATGTATTGCGTATTCCTAGAACAAGTACCTGACCTAGTCAAGCAGACAGGTAGACTATATTATACTGGTCCCCAATTTCCTGTTGCCATAGAGGGAGCATTGTGTTTAACGTCTCAGAGATCAAAATCAGGTTTACTTCAATGAGCTCAAGGGCGTCCTGAGCTCATGTTTGTGAAAGAAGCTTTCGAAACTAATGCAAACATACTAACGTTCTATATTGAGCTGAAACTTTGCGCCGCACTTCGAAACCGAAGGGATCGTAAGTGTAGAGAGAGACCAGAAAGAGAGAAGGCCAGGATGTTGACTACAAAAGCGTCCGACTGGCTGCCCTTACACCATTGGAAGGAAAAAGGAGAATAGAAAATTGAGAGAGACAGAGAAAATACAAGTAAAACAAAGAATCTCCGGAACGGTGGTGCACCGCATGATGCAGTTCGCAGTAAAGTTAGAGCGTGGGGTGCAGACAGAGCGCAAAGATTGCAGACCACCTTGAACTGGCGGTTGAAAAACTGAGAAAAAAAAAGATAACTTGGCAACTGCTGTTTATTGCCACTTGAAACCAAAGGGTGTTGTCTTAAATGAATAACATTCTGCTATAATAATAACGACGTGAGTAGTTGTGCAGCTCAACAGTAGAGCGGGGCGTTTAATGCAAAAATCACTCCATGGGGTGAAAACTTCATCGAGCAATGTCCAAAAAGCGCTGAGAGTTCAGGTATGTATACGACACAGTTCACCGTGAAAGTAAACCTACGCTCTCTAGTATAAATGCAAACACGGATTCAGGTGACACGAACTTCACTAAAGGGATGTGCATAGGAGACGGCAGTGCATACCAGCTCATTAACGCAGAAGCCTGCCGGTCCTGAAGCCCCGAAAAGGTACTGGAAGTGACGTCGTGTGCTAAGGTTGCTATGACACCGATGCAAAAGCAGCTGTGTTTGCAGCAATATACAGGTTTGCCTAACTTCGTCAATAATAATATATAGATGAAATGTAAGAATAATGAAAATTATTGCTAACTCTTGATTTATAGAATAACCTACATACATTAACTTTGTAGCCTTGGTAAATGTATGCAGAACAAGACGTCCTTTGTAAAATATTTCTTAGTCAAAGCGTGACTTTTCAGCGGATAAATACAGAAACCAGAAAAAGGAACTTAAGCTGACGCTCTCCTTTCTAAACCCGAAATAAGAAAACATGCTAAGTATTTTTCGTGGTCTCCAAAGGCTGCTCATGCGATAGCATTAATAGCCTAAAGTTTGCTGTGTGAATTATTTTACAATGTTGACGTTTCAGTGAATTGCGATGCTACAGACGTCTTGACGATACCCCTTTGTACAGTGAAAGACATTGTCAAATGATCTAACGTAACATGCTCGCAACCGTTTCTTTACCTGTCACAAAATATAGCTGTCCAATATACGAAAACATACTTATTGTTTATAGCGTTCCTGAAAGGATACTCACGTGATCACTTTGATAGCCTCAAGTTCATTCTGGCAAGTACGCGTCTAACCTGTCGTTTTAGTGAGTTGGCTATGCTACATACGTCTTCACGATACCCTTACGTACATTGACGTATATTGAACTTATCTATCCTCACATATTGGCAGCCATTTCCTGACACATGCGTGATTATTCTTCGAGAGAATGATCTTCTGAACACAGAAAGGCAGTACTCCGAAAAGTTAATATACAGACCTCCATCGTCGTTCCCCGTCAGCGCTGCAAAAGCTTCGACGCACGTGAACGCTCATGAATTTTACCGACAATTCACTGACAGGGGGGCCAAAACACACAATAAAACAGTTTCCACAATTATATACTGCAATTCTGGCACACGTCTTCTCGGCATCACGTTGATGTCTATGTGACTTTTTAGGCCATGATTTCTCCGCCTACGAGCGCTTGCAGTGATGCCGCTCGCCTCAGGCGCTCTATACGTTTCGATTGCTCCTCAGCATTCAAATGGGAACACTACCGGCCAAACTGCTTGGCCGCGGCACTCATCCTCAGTCGTGCTCCTGCTTGCTCTCCCGTACACTCCCATATAAAAGCTTCACTGTTTACATTGTAAAGCCTGACGTGACGCTTTTTTTTTTCGCCTTTTTTTAAACGCTACAGAAAGCCCATGCCGTCACTATCCTGGTGCTTTAGAGAAAGCTGTCCGCGTGTGTAACAGGAATTCAGCTCAACTTATGGCGACACTCAGGAAGAGCGTATCGGAATAGCCTGCGGATGTGTGGAGAGTGCGATGTTTTCGAAGAAATCCTCCCAAACAGTCGTCGTCGTCACCGTTCTTGTTGTTGTTTCTGGACAAACTTGCACGTAGCTTCGCCTTCGACATGGTGCTCTGAAACACACACTCGGTGCTGTTAACGATCCAGAGTAAAATTCTGCAGAAATCAATTGACACACGCAACTTAGCGCGTGTTTGAGATCATCTGAAAAGGGTACATACAGCGTGCTTGATGTGTTTCTCACTGAATATGGCCTTCCATACACGCGTTTAACTTTTAGAATCCTGTACACGTAGCGTATGCTCACAGAATTTTTCTTAACTAAACGTATGTTCTTTACGATACTGGGCAAAAACTCTTACGCTAGATATTCACAAATATTCACAAAAACTCTTACGCTAGAATTGTTCGTGAGAACAAGTTTCAGCCAATCCTAACGCTGGACATATTATTTGCGAAGGCGGCCACCCGAAGGGTAGGAGCACTTATGAACAAAAATATTCGTGCATTCGGCCCCTAGTTTGTCCGTACTTAGGAGAAACTGATAAAATGGGCGTGTCGGCTAGTTGGTTAAATATCTTGAACTAGGGAACAGCACGAAAGGCGAAGATGTAGGAATCGTCGTTACAGAAACAGAAACCTCAGAAACCTCGTCACAGAAACCAGAGCGCTACATGTAATTGTTGCGTATGCCTCTTCTGCATCCTCCACTGTCGCGCTGTTCCCTAGTTCAAGAGGGTTTAGGAGGATGACCTGATTACTGTTCAGGTCAGAATTGTTACTAGACCTTTTGCTTTACAGTAAATGAATAGCACTTGTCTAGTCAAGACTGCACAGAGTGCACAGGGTTCAGCAGGTTTTCGTCCGACAGGAGAGCCTCTGACACAGCCCCAATACAACGCCTTTGTCTTCGCCATTGCTCGTGACATTATTCCCGGCCGGTGAAGCACCGTCCCGGAGCTTGTTGTGGTCAAAATGGGTTATCACAGTTGTGACGCTTGAGACGGGAAACATGTACGATATGTCACTTCATGGTGTGGCATCTTGCGCATAGGAAGTGATGGGATGCCATGTGAGTTATCTCACCGGTGACAGGAGTCACCTGGCGCCGCACGTGGTAGGGCCCTACGTACCGCGACATTAACTTTTCACAAAGGCCGACACGACGAGATAGGAGGCAGAGAAGTACGAGATATCCCGGCGGGAAATCAGTATCCTGGTGTCGACGATGGTAAATGGCCTTTTGTGCGGTCTGCGATGACGAGAGCCGAGCGCGGGCTACTGTGCGCGCAACGAGCGCACGCGTGATTGCATCTTGCGCATAGGAAGTCGTGGAAGGGGAAGCAGCATTAGAAGGGAGCAAGGTGTTAAAGGGTAGTAAGGGACTGGCGTTTAAAGTGAAGATATAAGTGTGAGTAGCCGGCAGTGTCTTGACGCGATGACTTGTATGCAAATGGGACGAACGGAAGGGCAACGTCCCAATCGTGGTGGTCATCGGAAACGTACATGGAAAGCATGTCGGTCAGTGTACGGTTGAGCGTTCGGTGAGTCCATTGGTTTGAGCGTGTTATGAGGTGGTGAAGTTGTGACGAGTAGTACATGATCGAAGTAGATCGTCAACCACACAAGAAAGGAAGCAGCGACCGCGATCTGTGAGTAGGTGACGTGGAGCACCATGTTGGAAGATGACGTCGTACAGTAGGAAGTCGGCTACGTCTGTGGCGCAGCTGGATGGCAACGCTCGAGTGATTACATATCGCGTGGTATAATCTGTCGCGACTGCAATCCATTTCTTGCATTTCGTGGAAATTGGAAAGGGACCGAGCAAGTCCAGGCCCACTCGATAAAACGGCTCGGTGGGAACGTCAATTGGCTGAAGGAGACCAGCAGGTTGAGTGGCAGGTTTCTTGCGACGCTGACACAGGTCACAAGGTGTTACGTAGCGGTGAATGGAACGATAAATGCCCTTCCAGAAAAAAACGTCGTCGTATGCGATCATAAGTTGTGGAGATGCCTAAGTGCCCGGAAGTTGGGCGCCACGAAACTGGACGAGGACATCCCTGAGCAGACAACGAGCAAGAGTTCTGCACCGTCGGGGTGCATGTTGCGGCGGTAAAGAACGTTATCCGGGAACAAGAACGTGTTGAGTGAAGGGTCGAGGGTGCCGGATGGCAGACGGTCAATAAGAGAGAGCCACGATGGATCTCTACGTTGTTCG
The DNA here is from genome assembly GCF_013339745.2 of Dermacentor silvarum. Taxonomy (NCBI): domain Eukaryota; kingdom Metazoa; phylum Arthropoda; class Arachnida; order Ixodida; family Ixodidae; genus Dermacentor; species Dermacentor silvarum. The sequence continues at coordinate 233,555,354 of NC_051155.1, forward strand.
TCGGCCACATGGATGAAGTCTGTTATTGCTAAGACGTAGCTGTCGGGGTCTGTTTCAGTGGACTCGGATGGTTCAACGGGGTGGCGGGATAGGCACTCGGCGTCACAATGTAACTTGCCAGATTTGTACACTACCGAGAACGTGTACTCCTAAATCGTAATGCCAAACGGCCGAGCCTACCTGGGGGATCTTTAAGTATTGAGAGCCAGCAGAGCGCATGATGGTCTGTTATGACCACGAACGGCAGTCCATATAGGTAGGGACGGAATTTCGTGACAGCCCAGACCAGAGCTAGACACTCCCACTAAGTAATGGTGTAATTTTTTTTTCGACTGTGACAGAAGACGACTGGCATACGCTATCACACGGCTGGCTCCGTTCTGTGTTTGGGCGAGGATAGCACCAATGCCATGGCCGCTTGCGTCGGTGCGAAAAGCTCTGTTCTAGCAGCTTGGTCAAAATGAGCCAGCGCATGTGGTAAAGTGAGGGCAGAAATCAGCGACGCAAAGGAAGTCACTTGGTTCGCGCCCCAAGGAAAGGTCGCATCCCTTTTGAGTAGGTCCATGAGGGCTCGAGCAATGTCCACGAAGTTGAGAACAAAGCGGCGAAAGTAGGAGCAGAGCCCAAGAAAGCTGCGTACTTCTTGCGCGGACCATGGATCCGGGAATTCGCGGACGGCACGGACTTTTGTCAGGGTCCGGTTGGACACCGGTAGCATCGACTAGGTGTCCAAGTAATTTGATCTGGCGGCGCCCAAAGGTGCACTTAGATGAATTGAGCTGGAGGCCAGCCCGGAGCAATATGTGGAGAATGGCCGACAGACGTGGAAGGTGGCTTTCAAAGCTGGGCGAGAAAACGATGACGTCGTCGAGATAACAAAGACCGGTCGACCATTCAAGGCCGCGTGGTAGAGTGTCCATCATGCGTTGAAAAGTTGCAGGTGCATTACACAACCCAAAAGGCATGACCTTAAATTGGTAGAGGCCATCGGTGTGATGAATGCGGTCTTCTTGCGGTCGTGGTCATCGATGGCAAATTGCCAGTATCCCGAGCGGAGGTCTAACGACGAGAAATATTTGGCGCCATGGAGGCAGTCTAGCGCATCATCAATTCATGGGAGAGGATACACATCCTTCTTCGTTACCCAATTGAGATGGTGATAATCGACGTAAAACCGCCAGCTGTAATTGTCTTTCTTTCTCACAAGCACTCCAGGGGATGCCCAAGGGCTAGAAGAAGGCTTGATCACATCTTTATCAAGCATTTTCTCTACCTTCTTTTGGATGACTTGGCGCTCAGAGTGAGACACTTGGTAAGAGTGCTTGTGAAGGGGGCTGCCGTCTCCGGTGTCGATGCGGTGGACCACGACATGTGTGCGGCCTAGTGGACTGTCCTCAACATCAAGAACGTCAAGGCAAGAAAATAGGACACCACGGAGTGCTTCACTTTGGGATTTCAATAATTTCATCATGGATTTTACTTTATGGAGGGAATGCGCCCTATATGATACCTATTTCGCATGTCCGTTAAGGAAAAAAGAAATAGTCTGCTGGATTTTATGCCATATTTAGGTGCTATGAGTGCGTGAATAGAAATGACTTATTTCCCTTAAAGTAGTCAACCTTGTACGAAAGCACACACGTAAATGCACCGCAGTTTTCTTCCGTTTTTTTTTTCTTGTTAATAAACATGCGTGCAGAAGAGGAAACCCGAGTTAGTTATCGAACTGAAAATCATGAAAGAGAAAGTTGTCATACATCCTAGTATAGCACAAAGCTACAAAGGAAACCCGTACGGTTTCTCAGAAAGTTTCGCAGTTGAGTAAAAATTCATCCTCGTCCGGAATATTCCTCCTGGTCGAACACTAGGACGAATTTTTTCTCACCTTCCAGAGGGCCCGCGAGAGAGCCGTCAGGTTTGACCTGATGGTCCCCGAGTGGGCCTAGCCAGGTGACGTCGAGTTTACTCGCGTCTATCACGGACCCAATAAAGTTCACTCACTCACTCACTCACTCACTCACTCACTCACTCACTCACTCACTCACTCACTCACTCACTCACTCACTCACTCACTCACTCACTCACTCACTCACTCACTCACTCACTCACTCACTCACTCACTCACTCACTCACTCACTCACTCACTCACTCACTCACCTTGCGGGTTTCCACAGAACTGATTTGCCAAATTGAGAATCGACAGACAATGAAAAAAAGATTATGCAAGGAACAGGGCTGCAATAAACTCGTAGTCTTATCTCCTTCCTTCACGTCCCTTTTTTTGTGATATAAATAGCCTTTAAAATAACAGGTGGTGTAAAAGCGCAGCGTGGATTAAAAAAAAAAATCAGTGCCATGCGGGTTTGTCGCACTTTCAAACAGACATCTCCATTTAAAGCCCAAATTGTTCAGGAAACTGTGATAACCTTTTACATATGGTATTATAATGACTGAAACCGGCAAACCGCCAGCAAACAAACATGACAAGGACTATCACCTATAAAACCCCGAGTAGATGCTTTTCGTAAACTTCAGTATGTTCATCATCCAAGCAATCACTGTTTGAACAAGAAAAATGGGGGCAATAAGAAAAAGAGGGCTTTTGCGTCATCTTTTATGCTTCCGGTCCAAGATGGAAGGTTCGGCGTTCCGATTCTAGTTGTTGGTCAGACTTATTTTGAATAATAGCTGCCCTTGTTAGCGACGCACCTTCTGTCGCAAAGAGTTTCACACTATAAAACCTAGAGGGAAATGTGGCGCTGCTGCGCCGTGGTATGCAAGGGAATGCCGGTATATTGTGGATTCGGATTGGCATCGTTCTTGGAGAGCCAGAACGCCTTGAAGACGCGCCTGGTTAGCACCGTTCCGTCTGTCACAATGATTCTTTTCCTGATAAAACAGGACGTAAAAAACTACTGTAGCTTTATTATTACACAAAAAACATGTTTTGTTTAATTTTGAGGACACACTATTGGATGCACAATTCTATGAACCGTAAAAAGTATCAGCTGGCCGCTAAAGTTGGAGGGCAGACGACAAGATTCTCGCTCGCTTTGGAACAACTTGTCATCTGTTCTTGCTTTTCTTCGCTTGATGCTACATTGTAGGTGAGTAAACTTTATTGAGAGATGTAATATGGGTGAATGAAAGCCTTTTATGTAGATTTTATTTTAAGAACGCGTTATTTGTGTAGCCATATCCACGTTTTAGACGAAGCCTCATACAACACCAGCCAACACAAGCCTCGCAGACACATATCCCGTCATTCCCATGAGGGCACGGCAGCCCTTTAAGAAACTCGCATAGACGGTGCATGGCGCCAATTTACCCTCTAGGTGTTATAGTGAGAACCTCTATGTTCTGTAGTATCTCACCAGCTTGCAGAGTAGCGCGAAAGCGTCCAACGATCGGAATATACGGCAAATCAGTTCTGCGGAAGGCCGCGAGGTGGAGGAAGGTCGCAAAAAGAGAAAGTTTCATCTGAAAGCTACGAAATAAGTTTGTCAGAAAGAAATTGTCGCAGTTGAAGAAAAATTTCTGCTACTCGGGGGATCAAAAATAAAGTTCATTGCCTGCCTGCCTGTCGGGGGATCAAACCCGGGACCAACGCATTTCCGTGGTGGTTGATTTACCATCAGAGCTAACTAGAAGGCTAGCAGATCGCAGCGCGAGGGCGAACTAATCGCAAACTGTAAGCGCAGGAACGCTGAATATGGCGAATCGGTTCTTCGGAAGCCCCCAAGTAGCTAGAGGACTGTTCTTGAAAGCGAGAAATTGTGTTCCACCCGACTGTCACTCGGATGGATGAAAATTTCTCGCTTTTGTGGGAATGATAACTATCACATTTCAAACATGTCTCTCAGTCACGATTGCATCGACGAAGTCAGGACCTGCTTGAAAAAAAAAAGAAAGAAACGCTACGCCAAAATTTAGAGCTTTATAACCGCGAAATTGCAGTTAAGAATCTCAATAAATATGTGATAGGCGGCGCAAAGAGGTAGGTTTCACGGCCATGGTTTATTTAAACCGGCCAGCCATGGTGCCGATGGTTCTCGGGAGTGGCAAATAGATGCGGCCGCTCTGGCTGAGTGCGTGAGCGCAATCTTAGCTCACACTACACACACGTGAGTCGTCGTCTTGTTCTTCGGCTCAGGAGGCGGCAGTCACGCCGCAACAATATTCCGACCATGACCTCAGTATATATTTCGGGAGAGGAAAAGAAGAATCCTCAAGACACAGCAGGACTCGCTGGTCAGGACTTTGGGGACCGAGAATTCTCCGCATGATCCCTCTCCTCTGTAGGTGCTTCAAACCTTTAAACGAGAACAGCAGTTCCTGTGTTTGATCAGTTCAGTTTCTCTACAAAGAAGCATGAAAGAAAGAAGGGGACGAGCACCTTTTATGCTCGAATGCGAATGCCGCTGCTATCGATCCTCGACAGCCCCTGTCCGAGCTTGTTAAACGGACACCGAAGAAGACCATCGAGTTAAGCTGTATAAGCGGTTTACGCTTCTGCAATAGCAAAACGGCCACTCTTACCGTGGGAGGAGGCTTGGTGAGCCAGAAGAGACGCAGGAACGAAGGGCACGTGGCGTCGCCACTAAGCAGTTCCCGGCCCTCTTTACCATGACGTCATAGATTCTGACACCGTCTGCTCAGGCGTCCTGGCTGGTTTAATGGCTTGCGCTGACGTCATACTAGCCGAACTGTTGGTGAACCAGTACAGTGAGCAGCTGGTCCCATGGTATCTCGCGCTGCTTCAACACTCTAAAACACAGACGGTCGAGCAGGGGCCGCTCCTTAGCTTTCCTTCATTCATGGGAGCAGGTTACCCGCGGCAGGGAATATAATACACTGACTTCATCCTAGGCGCCATACCGGAGAACCATTACGGCAAGAAACTTCGTACGTGACGTCACGTGCAAGCTATCTTTATCAGTATATTAGAAACGCATTGCATTATCAAGGATCCTAAACGTTAAAGGAGCGCTGAACCACTTTTTATCGAAGTGGAGAAAGGCATTTGAAGTGGAGAAAGGCACTATTTCAGAAATACTTTGCCCCAAAAGTATTTCAATGAATTCAGCAGAAGCGAATTTATTGGAAATCAAACACGGCCTCCACTGTGCTCCCGTTCCTCTTTAACGTCTTGCACTGCGAAGGCTACGGCGGAGTGAGGCGTGGCCACAACGCTCCGCCTTTTAAATGTCACCGTGTAGGTCAGTTCAAATTTCATTTTGCATGCGACTTCCGATTTTGGTGCTATGGTGCCGTATGGGAATCCGCTTTGCTACGAAATAAAGATTACAGAAAAGAGTGAGGAACATGGCTTCTGTTGAAAAGAGAGCGTTTGAGAGAAAGGTGAATTCGTGCTCCACTCGCGAGCTCTACGCACCGTGTATGACAGCAAAACTTGGCTGAGATCTTCACAGCAGCTTATGCTACCCGCGGACTGCGTCATTTCACCAATCCCTAGGGATGGTTCAGGGTTACCAAGCAAGCTCTAGAAAATGCTTTCTTGTTCCAAAACGGTTCAAGTACGACAAACTACTTCGCAATCCGTGGCATCGAAGAGACATGCCAGTGCTAGGGATTAGGCGAGAAAATGAAAAAGGTGAAGCTTTTGCTCTATTTTATCCAGCAATAATCAACTCTTTGCCGTCGAGTACAAGCTAGGAAACGTTTGCACCCTTTTGGGATGATCTTTGTCCCCAAACAATAATCGTCATCGTTTTCTGCGTGCCATTCCGTTCCTGAATGCTGGGCGCCCGGTATTTCCAGGTAAAAGCGCAACGGGCGTTATCAGCGTGACATACCAGCCTTGACAGGAATGTAGCGAGCGCAGAATTTTCAAGAAGGGAACTGCAAGCAAGACAGATTACGATCACTGTTTGGGGAGAAAATACGCCCCAATGGGTGCAAAAATTTTTAGAGTGTACATGAAAATAAGGTTTCGAACACCATTTCACACAAAAGAAAATGAAAGCAACTTGTTCCCATTCATTTCTTACAATGTACATACTGTTATATTGGTAAGAAGAAAACAGTGAAATAATAAATGATTAGAATTAGTACGATTATTAATTATTAGGGAAATTATTATGCTGAACTCCCCACAACTGAAACCTCACTACAACATATCAAAAACAAAATCATGGGTTCTACATTGGGATTCCAGCGCTTCAATCAGAGTTTTTAGGCATCTAACTTAGCGTATCAAAAATTATGCGTTTGACGTTGTGGAGTTAAAAGTTCGCTTCACATAGACATCAATATGGGAGTTGAATCTGCGTAATTTGTTTAATGCTAAGCATTCTTCTCCGAATCCAGCCACTTTATGGTGGGCTAGCTTATCTCAGCGTTTTTGTGGGCCGATCGAGGTGACTGTTGCAGTCTGAAATTATGTGCCATTTGGTATGTGCACTGGGGCCACTGGGCTTGGGCCACTGGGTAAGTTCAGCGAGTTTTAGCTTGCTTCCGATCTGATATCTTGCCGTTACTAACATTTTGTCTTACATAATTTAAATATAAACCCTCTATAGCTTATAATCTGATCGTTACACAGCAGTTAAATTGATCATACAACCGTTCTCTGCAGATCACGAATGTTTCGCATTACGTAGACGTCAACTGCAGTTGAGTCTGCCAAATTTCTATTGACGCAGGTACGTGTCGAGATTGTGGAAAGGCTTTCTTTGTTCTGTGGTCGGCGTCTGCAGGCACGCTGTTCTCCGAGAGAACGGGCTGCATGAGTCGTGTCAGTGTAATGTAGTAGACTAATGACTAGGTCTCGGACACCATGTAACATGAAATCATATTGGTTCAAAGGCAGAATATTCGTTTATTGTTAGCAAGCAGTGAGCCTTAAAAAGCTGCCTTTGCAGATTGTGCCCAGATTTTGTTGGCATGCTGTTGAATTTTTTTTAAATTAAGGTTATCAAAACAGTAACAGCGTATAGCAAGCCGCCGAATGCACGGGATGTGGTGGTGTTAATATCTGAATTTTCGCAGGTTGTATAACATCTTGGTTGTTAACGAGAAGCAGATCTAAATTAATTGAGAAATACATTTGTATACCCTACATAGCTGGCATTCCTAGAGGTCGTATAACATTGGTATGACGACGACGACGTGTCGATGACGGCATGACGACAAAGGGATGAAGGTTGAGTAATGATGATGGTGTGAGAACAAAGGTATGGTGATATTGGGTTGACAACGTTGCAATCGCTATGACAAAATAATTACAATGGAATGACCACGACGGCATAATGGCGGCTTTGTGATGGCAACGAAATGTCGACAATGGCATGACGACGACAGAATTATCATTAATAGGCCCTCTGTGACAATAAAAGCATTCATTGGACCTCGGGCGAGTGTAAGTTTTCGCGAAAAGAAGCCCTATCTTCCCGCTGATTGGCCGCCGAGTTACGCGACCGAAATCCCTCCTTTTCCAGCGAGAATATCATTCCCTTGTCCCAGGTGGGCACAGCGTTGTTGAGCGTATACCATTGTTTTTTTCTTAGCGGTGCTGTCTTCTTTCTGACAGGCGGAAATACCCTCAAAGCTCTCACAACGGGCCGACAAATGGCGTCAGTGACGATCTACGTGGCTGCTGCATTACACTGATAATGCAGCCTCCGTTTTCCACAGAGCGGAAACTCTGTGCATAGCATTTTTTTTTTTGTACGAGAGGAACATTCTCTATCGCCGCATAGCAGCTATCACCTAAAGATAATGTTGTCGACCGGATGTCCTTGCTTCTCGGGTGATGCCACACTCAATAGATCTTTCGTACGAGGACGGGCAATTGATGTCAGCGTTCGACCAAGCACCATGACACACACACAATGTTCGGGATGTTAGTTCCTCGTCGGTTATCTTAAGTTTGTTCTCTCGAGCTACTCGAAGCACAAATTAATAGAAACAAAGCTTGTAATATCTATCTCGCTGTTAAAATTGGCTAGCAAGGGCTATACCACTCCCTAATATGCAAGGGAAGAATCCCGTGCCACACCAAATTGCCTTTCGGTGGAAGGTTAGTCGTAACAGAGCTCACATCTGAGCTCCCGTGCATTACATACCACCACGAGCCACCTTAATTCGCACTATATCAGATGTTTCTTTGCACTATGTCCGGCTGCTTTGAAAGCTGTACTATCTACAGAATTGGGCCCATTTTTTAGACAAAATTAGCGCGTCCTTGCGCGTGCCCTTCCTCTGAGCTTGGCCCCAACTACACAAATAAATGCGGCGCATTGCTGAGTTTTTGTACTGAGTACGGAGTTTCTGGCTTAATGTATTCGAGCAACACTGAATGACAGCCAACAAGCGTCATTTGTTAGTTTAGAGCAGGAACACAGGACGAGGAAGAATTATAAAACGCGCCTAAATTTATTTTGAAAGCACGTTAAGGGGAGACAGACCAACGCAAGAACTCTGGCTGCATGCAGTGGTATCACACACGTAATGCAAAGCAACTACAATGCATATCTATGGCTAACATACGACAAGAGCTGCCTGTACAAATTTGGAAAGGCGGCAGCACAAAAAGATACGGATGGAGACGAGATGACCAGAACGAGTCCGTCCGTGTCTCTTTGCGCTGCTGCTTTCTCGAATATGTACCAACACGCCTATTTCGCCGCTGCCTGTACAATTTACAAACAAAGCCCTAGGTGACTTGTGGTAATGCCCACTTCGCCTTTTCTGCCGGTTGTTGCCGTAAAAGTGCCCGCAAAAGATTTTTTTATTGATAACGCTTATTCGTGTTGTATTGTGCACATTTAGATAGAAAATAATCATTTTGGGGGGATACTTAGGTGCCACGTCTTTAAAGGCTTCAAGTGATAGTGCCCTATCTGCAACAGACACTTCCGCGTCGAGCGGGGCTGCTTGATGGTTAGGCATTGCGACGAAGTTGCTGTTAGGATACAATGGAGTGGGGGTTGCTGCGGAGTTTCAAATCAATTGCAATGATTACAGCAAGATATGTTGCGTCATGGTATCATTTGGCGGTGTGATTGGCAGTGTGATTGCCACTTCATGCGTCTATACTGACGGTACCCGTAAGCTTTCCTGATGCACGGATGGCATGGGGATATGCAGCAAGTTACACAAGAAAGCTACAGCTAACTTTTAAAATAACTTCTTGTGGTTTCTGCCACAGCTCTTTAAGCCATATGCAACCTACCTTGCGATTAGCGTTTATTAGAGTATTCACTATGCTGTTTCTAAACAAAAGATCACCAAAACAAGAGCCTTTGTTGGTAGATAGGGTTAAATGAAGTCAGACTTGTGAGTTTAAACGCAGACCTCTTTGGACTCTTTCCGCCATTTCACTTACACGAAAAATGTACATTTGCTTAGCAACATTAATAAAGTGAAATGACAAAAACACTAAAAAGAACACCTCAGCACACGCGAAGACTAACAAACACAAGAAGGGGGAAAAGCGCAACAACAACAATGACACAACCCCGCCGTAGTCCATTTGCGGATACCTGCCCATATTGTTCAGCTCGAGCGTCCGCGGCTACAATCAAACACCTGTTGTGGACATGCCTTGGTCTAAACCAGGTACGACGGCGCTACCTGCAAACAGTGGGCCTTCATCCCACGCGACCACCGGACTATGATTATTGGCTATATGGAAACAACCATCGAGCACTATTGATGTTCATCGCCGAAACCAGCCTACATTTCTATATTTAATTGTTTATGCCGTTGGGCGAACTTCTGAAAACAACAACAACAACAACAACAAAAACAACGAACTCAATTCACTCTGCATAATATCGTTCTTAATATTTTGAGCACGTGTTCATAATAATAAATAACAATAAGGTTGCTCCCACTGTAACGAAAGCTGTACTTTCAAGGCCACAAACTGGCATTGGGCTAAGCATCGTCCAAAGCGAGACTGACAGATTGCTCAGCACCTTAATTTCTTGGCGTCGCTGTTACCTTTGCTGGGCAAGTAAACTGCAGTCTAGTAACGTGTGTAGTATGTCCTCGTCCATCGATTTGCATGCATACCCACGTCGTGAATCTTGTCCGATGAATTTTATAAACAAAGTGCTTGAGTAGACAACGCTAAAGTGAAAGCTGTTTACCAGGATTTCTACAATCGGTGGTTACTTTACGTATACATAGAATTTCAGTCCAGTCTTCGTTATACAAAATCGATTTTTAGGCCGCTTCATCGGACCACGCCACCGATAATCTCGCTGATCTCATTATATATAAAACGTTGTACTGGCTTCCTAATCTTATTTCTATTCAGTATAGTTTTTATTAACCACTTATTAGGAAGCGGGACTTTAACATCAGGTATCTTCGCAAGAGACCGTGTTAATGGGATAACCATACGCCTGTTCCCCTTTTGTAACCACCTTCGTATTGATCATTGTTTTTACAACCGGCCTATCAGGAGGCGGGGGTTCAACATCAGTAAACTCGTATGCGACTATGTTAATGCGATATCAGTAACGTCAGCTCGTCGCCAACACGAAAGGTTCCAACATAGCTTACTTGTAATGATTAAGGCGTTCATAATTATACTGCTATGTTGATAGGAGTGCTACGGGGCTTACTTTGTAATCAGAATCACTCAGATACAGCAAAATATACCCACAAACATATCGCGGCATCTGCCCCTGGTGCGGCGACACACGCCCTACACTCTTTCACATCTCGTGGGGGTGCGGGGGCAAACCTCAACATTTAAAGACGCCTAACACGTCATTTGAGCGGTGGGAGGTACAGTTGACCGGCGATACCCTGGCGGGACAACAAGCTCTCGTCCAGCAAGTACGTCGAGCAGCCATGGCCAGTGGAGTCCTGGAATGAGGACACCACCCACTCGTCCTCAAGATCAACGATCTGAATGGTCTAAATAAATGTTTTTCTCTCTCTCTCAGAATCACTCAGGAATGATTTACTTGATTTATTCTGCTTAACTTGCTTCAGATAGTGGGTATGCAAATATTTATGTTCTTGCATTAACCATATTGTAAGGGGACAAGTCACAACCTGCAGTACCAGAAGGTCGATAATATTTGAACCTTTTTCTTTGAACTTCAATAAATCTTTAAAACCAATATTAGCTTTTGGTTTAGTAAAACCTGCAAATAGTTCTTTTCCTCCTTTCTTTCCAAGATTTCCACAGCTCCTTTCTAATTTAAAGCACTCAGCTGGAATAGCCCGCATTACCTATCTGCGCGCCTTCTAGCTTATGTAAAATAATTTCTCCATATTTGCCGCTGTTCGTCAAATTGTTTTTAAGCTGCGTACCTTTTTTTTAAGATGTATTCTGTCATAGTAATTTGGTTTCTGTGAAATTGCATAATGAAAATTTTGTCATTTACTTTTTTTTGGTGAACACTTTGTATCCCCGAAGCGGTATAAATGAAATTATCTTATGCGGATAATATCCATACCACCCATTCCTTCATTATCTATATAATACATGGGGGAAGGGGTCATCAAGACAAAAGTCTCCCCTCTCCCTCAGGAGGGAAAGGAAATGGTCATGAGCCGACCGCAGGATTCTTGCCAAGATAACAGCCAAGAGTACCCGTGTGTATTTGGCACCAACCTGTATTTGCAAAAACAACGAAAAGGCACCCAACACTGCCATGACAGCCATGACAGATTTGCTGAAAGCATTGATCACAGAGAATGCTGGAGTCACTCCTGTAACCGCCGGCCAGTTCTCATGTCTCTACCAACTGACACCTTCTACGATGACGCACGTTATCCATCGTGTACGTGCGACGGATGTTCTTTCATCATTTAGCAGATAGCTGCATCAAGTGCGACTTTTCGGCAACCTTCAGCAAGAAAAACCAATGTGCCCAGTAGCACGAGATTCTGGTTGGATCTTTAGTGCGCAATATATGTTTCCGTTCTTGTTTCTTACGAAGACTGGCTAGGTAGAAAGAATGTATGAACAATGACACGTCCGGCGTCATAGTTCTGGCCTTGCTTCCTGGCATGACTATGCGGCCGAAAAAGAAAATTTAACCTAACATACGGTAACTATGGCATGCCGAGATACAAGAAATAGCAACCGTGAAAATGCATGCAACCAAAGGCTTTGACTTTGTTTTCTACTAACATTTTTATTACCCTCACTGAAACACATTATAGGCAGCATGCAAATTCCAACGAAACCCGTAAGCACTAATTCGTTTCCACTGAAACAGTGATCAGGGTTTAACTCGCTATCCGCCTAACTTGGCCCCCAGTTTTCTAGCTGTTCCCACTAGCTGCGTGCCGTCGGCTGTCCTTTCATTATTATTATTATTATTATTATTATTATTATTATTATTATTATTATTATTATTATTATTATGATTATTAGTGCAGCAGTGGTGTAGCGTAATCATCCAGTCAAACTGTTTGCGCAGTTCCGCAATGTACATCTGGACTTTATATATATATATATATATATATTTTTTCTAATTCGGACAGCTCAACACTGTTCGCGAAACTATATTGCGAGTTGCTTGCAAGAACGTGGGTGACACGCTGCCACCGTTATCATGACCGGCACACTTCCCTGTCATACGGTTCAGATGCGTTGACTACACGGCTTGCATCAAGCTAACTGCTTCCAACAGGTGCAAACGACAAACCTCATCACCGAGAAGCGAATTAACGAGCTGGACGCAGCGGTGCTCCGTTGACGACAGCGCGGAGCGCACGTGTCGCCGCTCGCGGAATATTTAGGGGCTGCCACAAAAAAATAAAAAATAAACGAGAATCGCCGGCAAATTAAAACCGGCTAGTAAATACCTAAGTACCGGCGAAGGCAACAGAAACAGTGCAGTGCAGTGGACTGGCAGTTTGCGTTCACACCATTGGTGTGGTTCATTGTCTCCGCGAGAACGCGTGCGCGGGAATGCTGCGTGCACGCTGGGGAAGAAGAGGGAGTCGAGCGCGCAGGTGTGAGTGCCGCTTGGTGGCGCGCAGGGCAGGTGCGCGGTGCGTTCCCAAATTCTCGGACAATTATGGGCATTTGCATGTTTTCTGGGCGGGCTTGCGTGCTGGCGGAGTCCCGTCTCGGCCAGTGCAGCTATGGAAATTCCCGCCGACGCACCGAACCACGAAGTGAATTGTTGCACAGTATTAGCTGGCCGTGTCCTGCTATCCGAGGACTTGTAGGCGCCAAAGGCACGGCCGAGGCATCTTGCGTTTTTGTTTTTCTGTTCGCGGTCGCGGCGCACTTTTATGATTACTGCTCTGTAAAGCTGCAATAAGCGCGCCGTATACAGTTGTGACGTACCTCGAATCGATGAACGAGTCGCATTGGCCATGGTACTATATTTAGGTGACTGCCGTCGGCACGTGGAGCTTTGGCCTGTAGCCCAGCTTGGGCAGCGCTGGTCAAGCACGTCTAAAATTAGCTGCGGGAGTTGAATCTTTGTGCAACGGGGACGTAAAAACGTTGGCGCGGTCTCACGCTGATGGCGGAACTGAGCAAACATTAATTTTTGATAGTGCCCCACATAAATGGAGGAAGCAGTGGTGTGACAAGCGGGAGTTAGAAGTGGAAGAGGGGGGGGGGGGGGGGAGGTAGTTGCAGGAAAGTGGGCCCCTCTTTGGCCCTTTCCAATTACCATGCATTTCCAATTCCCCTGCGAACACTTTTGAATATAAGCATAAGCGGCTGCGCTTACTCAACGCTTTATCCAAAACGCACACGTGTTCTGCGCACGCATCAAGAGCAGCATGCACGGCCATTATGACTATCATTTTCTGACAGGCACCAAAACGCCTTTTGTCCCGAGTGGTGAGGAGGGCGCTTATGATTAGGGGGCATCCGACCACTGAAACACGGAAATTTCAATCAGAAATATTTTTTACGTAAGTGAAATTTCGGGAATAGGGTTTCAAGGCGTGGGTTCAGAAAAAATTTCACACTTGAGCTCCGTCCGTGATTGCCAATCGCTGCTGCGACCATCTCGTTGTAATGCCGACCGTGATCATCAGTGGCGAGCACCGAAGTGCTAGCCATGAACAAAACGCGGTTACATATTATACTTTTTTTCTGAATGCTGGCCCATATCCATCACAAAGGAAACTTTAGTCAATGAAGAGCCTCCGCAAATACACCCAACTTAGTCAATCAAATTGCAGCAGCCAAAATAAAACAATGCACGCTGCGTCACCTGCGGGACCAGAAGTTAGCAACTGTATCTTTTTTTTCTGTGTAAATGTTGCCCACAGTGAAAAGCCAACAGTGAAAGACAAATGACAGGTCGAACACAAAGTCGGCTTCGCGAGACAGCGTTTGAGTAAAATAAGTCATAAAACAAAGCTCGCAGTGAATAAGTAAGCATATTTGCTGATAAAAATGAGGAGTTTAATTTAGAATATGCGAATTAGTGCGACTCACCCGCGTGTTGATGGAACACGCTTATTCAGAAATTCGCATTACGTGTAAAATACTGACACACTTGCGGGAACCGAACAGCGTTTACAGGGAGTCTTCGAAGGCTTTGCGGGCCGTGCCAGGCATGCGCCATACCTGGAGGTCAATGACACTGCTCTGATGTCATCAGCATTGATTGGCATGGACGGGCAAGCCATCACAGATTTCGATGCAGCATTCTTTCCCCCATGGTGCGTCAAAGTACCGGTTTCGATGCACTCACACAAGCACAAACTTCCCATTCGATGACGTCTGTTCATTACAATGCTTCTGCGCCGTCACTATGAGTACAATTTGCAACTGCGTCACTATTGTTGGTTTGCATGGGCTAGTGCGGGAACCGCTGGATTTTCCATCAGTGTCTTCACGGCAAGCGCGGAGCCCCTAATAACTGCGCCACTTTTAAATAGGAACGGCCACACTTTCTTGTCTCATCCTCCTGCGCATGCGCGTTTGGATCTTTGTAGATCGTCTAGTTGCCGGATGAATACTGCGAATCGATAGTCTTCAGGAACCCGCCGCGGTGACGCAGTGACTATGGTGTTCTGCTGCTGAAGTCGCGGTTTCAATTCCCGACTGCGCCGGCATCATTTAGATGGAAGTGAAATGCAAGAACGCTCGTGTACTTAGATTTAGGTACACGTTAAGGAACCTCAGGTGACCAAAATTAATCCGCCGTCCTCCACTACAGCGTCTCTCATAACGTCAGCGTTGCCTTTGGACGTTGCCGTGGTTTATCTCGATACTTGCCATTCGGGGGTTAGTAGGGGACTCCTCCATGGTCGCCAGCTGTCAACTTTACCAAATTTTGCGAACCACATACGGGTCTCAATTTTCGTCGTCTAACTATATTTTGATAATTATAGCCAAATAATTGTTAAATATAATATCAATTGCACCTTTTCATAGGACACAGATAAGAAAAACAGAACTATCAGCTAGGCTCATCCTGAGTTCGATGTTGACAACGTTGTGCAACTCACTCACTCCTCATAGGAGCTCATTTACTTTCTCTAACGGTGAGTGCTTTAACGATACCTGATGCTTGATCTCGCTACGCTTGCGTGTAAATATTTGTGATGTTTGCATTAGGTATGGTCGAATCAAAATGTATAGAGACCACGGTATCAACAAAAACATTTCATAAACAGGCGCGCCGTGGGCAGTACCACTTGATTTCGGCTTTTACGGCTAGGCTTCGAATAAAAAGAAATTTAGTGGCGCTTCTGATCCCCAGACTTTTGCTCTCGACTGTGCGTCAGACAGGCTGGTGCATGGTATTAAAACATGCCGTCCTCTGCGATCGCTATATTGCCTTGATAATGATGCCAGATTTAGTGTTGTTTATGCAGTTTTCGGATGTCGCGGGCACTTCATTTATTTGTCTGCTCGTTAATTTTTTCTAGGTGTACAGTGTTGCGGAGAAAACTACCATCAATTTTGTGACGTCGAATGATAACCATTATTGTGGTAGCTACTCACACGAGCGTGGAGATAAGGGATGGCTCACATACGCTAGGTGAAAACATGACATGCTGCAACCTAATTAGAGCTTCAAACAACGTACTCTATCTCGCGACACAAGCAATCCGACATATATTATGCTGTTAAGCGTTGTCGCGCGTTGAACGCTTTGTCGGCACATGTAGTACCATATTTGTTGACCCGCATTTCTAGTAATTGAAGTAAACAGGTTCTGGCGTCGCAACTGTACGTCTGGCCAGGAGGACAGGCAGGATTTGTAAGAGTTTTGTGCCCACGTGAGAAGAGAATACGTCAAATGAAAAAAAGAAAAGTTTGTAATTAATCTCTTACAGGTCCGCGTATTACCTAATATCCGTTTCCATAATAACTGAAAGATTCGGGTAAGATTCCTAAATAGCAGCTGTAGTTACCAGTACGACACAATGAAAGTTGTTATACATACGAGCATGACTTCAAGAGACGCTAGTTCTGCTTTATTCTTACCAGATTTCCTCACTTGCTCGTCACATAGAGCACGGAGCGTGGGGGGCACCAATATTTCAAGTCAAAAATTGTTTTTTGCGCACACTGGACCCGCTGGATAGTAGGCAAGAAAATTGCTTCAGGCTAAAGGCAATCACACCACAACACATCTATATTATCTCGCCACCGTGAAATAATCATCATAAATAAATGTGCTCAGTTTTCTACAAGAATGAACACACTTCACATATTCCATAAATCAGCCTGGCAGTGGAATGTGCAATCTGGAATATTTAAAAAGAGGAGAAAGGAAGTGTAGCACAGAGAGCACAGAAATTGTTTTAACGCCAAGACTAACGTTATATTGTTGATATGATGTATGATGAGCACATTCATGACTTCACTGTGAACCAATCATCATCATCATTATTAGCATCATCGTCATCATCATCATCATCATCAGCAGCAGCAGCAGCAGCAGCAGCAGCAGCAGCCTATAGTTATGTCCACTGCAGTTGGAATCAGTTAGCGCACGACAGGGGTAATTGGAGATCGCAGGAAGAGGCCTTCGTCCTGCAGTGAACCGCTCATTACTATACAAATCATCAAAGTAACGTGCGTGTTCTTAATTAAAAATACCTAAATAATACTATAATTATTTGACTTTTATTGAAGTAATTCAAGCACAGGCACGGCCGTTATATCACTGTTGTTCTAGATTCTTGAATTAACAGGCTATCGTGGCGCATAGAATAACGTATTTAGTATATGGCACGCCGAGAACGTGTGGTAGGCATTTCAAATAAGTAACAGTGAATTTTTTTTTTTGCATGTGCCCAGACCGCAAGGTTACAGGTAACTTTCTTGTACATTTTAGGAGCAATATCCCCTTACCTTAATGAGCATTACGAAAGATCACGTCACTTTCATGCCAGAAGAGGCCGCTAGCACAGCTCGGAAGCGTTCCCACAACCGTTTTTTTCCTTCGTTTTATATATATTCACCCCTTCCCTCCGTGCTCCAACCAGAACTACCTCTGGTCAACCTCTCTGCCTTTCTATACATCCCTAATCTCTCTATACTTGCATTTCAAAGCAGCAACAGTTCTTCGTACACCAACAGATGGGGGACGAAGACAGAGAAAAGGCTAAGAAACAATGACAAGAAGGCGATCTGTGGGGGAAAAAAAGACACACACAATGGCAAAATAAGAGTAAGAGGTCAAGCAGGCGGGCTCTATTCACTCCGCATTGGCGAAGCCCCCTAAGCCGCAGCACGCGCCCAGCGGCCGCGGACCGGAAAAGGAGGTGGTAGAGTTGCGGGTGATGGCTAATGAACATTCGCGCAAGGCGGCGCGCGCTCTCTCGTGATTGGAAAATGGCGCTGGCCTTGAGAAGAGGAGGCAGCGGCCCGGAGGAGGGGGGGGGGGGGGGGGAGGGCTTAGAGCTTAGCTTGCAGTGGGCACGCGCGCACCAGCTGCCGCCAGGATACGCTACTAGAGTGCAGGCGCGCGCGTCGGCTCGCTTGGCATACGACGAGTGTGTACTTGTGTACGCGAAAGGGTACATAAGCTCACATACATGTTTTCCGAGCTCTTCGCAGGCCCGCATAGGCCGAGATCTGCGTCAGATGCGCTTTGATGAGTGCGTCGGCCTCTTCTCCTCGGGCCGCGCGAGTGAGCGCGAACGAGTGAGGGTGCGATATGAATGTGACCTTCCACCTCTACAGTCCCGTCGGAGAACCCGCATTAGAGTTCTGTCTGACGGATTTTCGAGTGTTAGCAGCACTTCGTCCCTGCGAGCGAGCCATCCAGTGCACTGCGATGAAAATTTTTGACCCAGACGCGCGGCTTTAATTAAACTTGATTTTTTTATTTTTATTTTATTTATTCTGCGTTTATTTTTTTGCCGAGCAAATAATAGAAGACTTTTTGTAAAATGTATCTCGTTGAATTTGTTTCCATAGAGGATTGAGGTACTTGATCAGGGATATAGTTAGCATTAGATAAACCTGACGGAAGGATTTTAATGGGAGTGAAGCAAAAGTATTCAGCAATGGGCACGCAGAATCCTGCATGGGCTCTTGCAAAACGGCGAAATAGTAACGAGTACCTGGCATTACAATAAGACAACAACTTGCCCTGTTCCATTTTTTCCCTCGGGGACTGCGCTGCATATTGTATTAACAAAGCTCATGTGCATCGCGAAAACTGAGGCTCCATTTTTTTACAGAATTATCGTTCCCCGAAATTGAAGGCGTTTTCTCGAGAGCGCGAAGAAACAGCGCTAGTAGAACACGCGCTGTCAGGTATAAACATACTATAAGAAGTAAACATACTATAAGAAGTATATATCGTATGAAATAGAAGTGATAGTCATATTAAGACTACCGATAATGAAGCCAAGGAAGACATGGAGTAAATAAACGTGTTTTGTAAGCGACAGCTCAAATTATTATGAAAAAATGTCACAGCTTCGCCCTAAGGGCGAAGCAATGAATGCGATAGCAACACTGCAATGTCATACGATGTAAGGTGAGCGGCTTTGGTAGCAATATAAATTGTAGTAAACATGAGCTGATTAAGTAAGCAGGTGTGCTGCGGCGTAAGTAGACCGACATGAAGAGAGACTCGATGACCACGAGAAGGCGCGTGTGAAACGGTGGTGTTGATGAGAAGCGCTTCCCGTGGGCAGCACGTGGGAAGGGACACACCTGTAACGCTGCACTGCCGATCCGGGCAGCATTACATGTGTAGCGTGCGTTGGAAAATGTGGCCCGACTATTACTAACTGAATGAACAAGCGTGGTGTGAGCGCGCACAAACAAACATGAATAGATGACACTGAATGACTGCAGACAACGACTGTCAAAACGCTGGCAGCAAGCCCATATGCTGCAGCGGGCGAAGGTACGTGCGGTCTATCGCTTCAACAGAAACTGAGCGGCGAATGCACAGTGCATAAAGGTCAGAGCCGTGTGGAGATAAGAGACGGTGCGGTCGAGCGACGAGCGCGGTTGTTGGCAGAGTAGAAGTGCGCCCCCCCCCCCCCCCCCGCTCCCTCCGGCGCTGGCTTCCCGCTTCCTTTCTTGCGCGTGGGAGAGATAAGAGACTGTGCGGACGAGCGACGAGCGCGGTCGTTGGCAGAGAAGTCCCTCCCCCCCCCAACCCCTGTTCCCTCCGGCGCTAGGCTTTCCGCTTCCTTGCTTGCGCGTGGGAGATGAGTGCGTTCGCTCTCCGTGATAGCGCGCGTCCCCGCAGGCTTCCGCTGGTGCATACGGCGCGCGGCGAAGATTTTATCTATACGGAACCTCACGGCGACGGCGACGGCGACGGCGACGCCGACGGCAGAAATCCGGTTGAAGTGTCCATATAATTGCTATCGCAGTAAAAACGCAAATGAATGTGGAATAAAGAACTACTTTCAGGCAGTGGGAGCTGAAGCCACAACTTCCGCATGACGAGTGCTATTCTTCACTAATTCATCATTGGCGGCGGCTGTCCCTTGGTCCACAATTTTTTACATATGTGTATGGGTACTAAACCTAGCTCTGGGAGTGTTGCACAGCGCAACTCAATGCCACGAAGACACACGTTTGCGACATAACCTGACACCATCTAGCAATAAGAACAACAAGCATTTCGACTAATTGTCGCAAAATTAACGATCGCAGCATAATAAAGTGACCCATGGCTTGATATCTCACAGCGCCGCTCCAAAATTATCCCCTTAACCGCTGTGAACCTCCCGTCGCTTGGCTCCTCAGTGCCCAGCAGGCAGGCAAATTGAGTACTCAATAGTCAAAACAGATCTAAAAAGGTGACTGGGAAGCCACTTCGATCATATTGGGCATTGTGGATTTTTTTTGTGGGACTTACGGAAGTATTACTGGTAGTCTTTCATAAAAAATGGTTATTTTTATATTTTCCATGCAGCTAAATCATTTAAAACTTAAAGCGAAGTTGTTTCACTGTTAAAACGAGGCAGCTGAAATTTGTGAGAAAGCAAAAAAAGAGAAAAAAGAAAAAAAAAAAAACAAAGTGGCCAGAATTTAGCAACACTAACTCCCTAACCCCGTATTAAGAAATGCACGTTAGCCAATGTTAAAGTCAGGCTCAAAAAAAAAAAAAAAAAAACTGAAAAAAAAACGCCTTACGTGAACGCGCCCAAAGAAAGGCCATCTCAAACACGTTTACGCCACGCGTTATCTTGAGCCTGACTTGACAAAGTGAAGCATCGACCACAAGTTAAGGCGCATTTCTAAATGTGACGGTAGCATGCCATAGTATACTTCGATAGTGGCGTCTCGACCGCTGCATGCACATGCGTCGTGGGCGACTATGCACACTCTCATTAATCAAAGTGACGCTTTTATGCCTCGTATCTTCTCTTCTTTCCTTTATGTTTGGAATGTCGTGCGCACTGTCTGTGCATTGCGTGCCGATTTAAGGCCGACTGGACGACAGCGCGTTGTCAGAAGAAAAAATACTGGCATCGACCAGTGTCCGCGCTGCGGGCTACAAGAGCACTGCTGCACTTTCTGAAGAACCCTGCAACCGCATCTGATTGTGCGGTTAAAGCTGTTATGAGTGCGCGCACGCATCACTTGTTCGTCCTTTCCTTCGCCCTTTACAACACGTTTCTCCCTCCCGCATTGTAGAGTTGCAAACTATAGTGCAACCTGGTGGACCTCCCTGCCTCTCCTAAACTTCCTCTTACTCCCTCTCATGCACACTGTGACACACTCGCGTACTCTCATCACACCTCGAGATTTCTGTTAGATGCCTCCGACGTCTTCTTGTAAAGCTATAGAAAAATGTGTGACTGGTGGCGGTATCAAACCACTCTCTAACCATTATGATCTAACCATTCCGTCACGATCGCATGCATGCGCCTCTCATGGCAAGCAATGAGGCGAACAGCCAGTGAGTGAGTGAGTGAGTGAGTGAGTGAGTGAGTGAGTGAGTGAGTGAGTGAGTGAGTGAGTGAGTGAGTGAGTGAGTGAGTGAGTGAGTGAGTGAGTGAGTGAGTGAGTGAGTGAGTGAGTGAGTGAGTGAGTGATAAATTGGTTGTTATATTGATTTCGTGATTATCAAAAATGATGACAAACTTATTTGACTCGACTACATGCTCACATTTCAAATACATTGCATTTACACATTTAACAGAACAGTTTGGAGGGTAAAAGAAGTAAAGAAATTATTCAAAACGTGCTTATTACGCCGCCAGGTAACTTTATCGCTGCCTGTTTCCATTCGTTCTAACTTTAACCATTCTGTCCACCCTATTCAAATATTCTGTGCCACTCATGGCCTGAGTTGTTGCTGATACGCCAAATGCTTCTCTTTCTCTCTCTCTCTTTTTGTCCAGAAAGTGAACGTGAATTCAGAGCATGTCTCTTTTCAAGCAAAGCTTTCTTTGCAGCTTACCAAGATTTGGCGTTCATCGATTTCTCCCATAGTAAACCAGACCGATCTTGAAGATGACGTATACATGTATATAACTGGGGTGGTCCCGGAGACAATGTATTTAAAGGTGGTTACTTAGTGGGCGGATCCTAATTGCAGTGCACGATACGTGTCCATGTAAGGGTTGTAATGTGGTTTGGAACACGGGCCAATCTTGAGAGCCTTACAATCAAAGGCGTGGATGACGCGATCCTGAAAGCGTTATGGTATTGCAGTCACTCAGGTGCAGTATGTGGACCAAGCGTTCTTGCCTCCTTCTCCGGGTTTGGCGCCGCAGAGTTGCCGAGTAGACGCAGCAGAGGTCTCTCACAGCTGTCGCCCTCACGTCTGAGTGGCGTATAGAGGAAACACTTGCGTCGCGGAACGGAGAGCGGGGTAGAGAGAGTAAGTATAGGGCGTTCGCTCAAAGAGCCGCGGTGACGTTCCCGCGGAGGAGTCTGCAGAAGAAACACTTGCGTAGTGGCGCTGGTAATACGTCTATAGGTCAGTTGAGTGTGACCTTGAAGCATATTTACCAACGCCTCGAAGAAGATGTACTTGTTCATGCCTTCGTAAGGGGTGTATACGCGTTAAACGTCAATTGTTTCGTTTTGTATATCTCAGTACATGCTCCCCTACATACTATGCTACTTGAAGCGCAACAGGAATATCATCAAGGTCTTGTGAGTGTTTCGAAAGCCATCGTGGGTATGAATTTGCTCGAGTGCGAACCAGTGACAATCATCCACTTCGTTCTATGAATATGGAAGGCAATTTATTCCTACGCACTTATTCAAGAGAAGCAACGTTATAATACGCACGACATCGACATAGCATCTAGATAACGTAAACACGACATCTACATAACGTAACATAGTATATATATATATATATATATATATATATATATATATATATATATTAAGGTAACATCGCACAACGTCGACACAGTTAGCATTAGCGCAAACATCTACGTGAAATTTGAACTCAAGTTTATTTGTCCTGCTTGCTTACATGATCGGGGGCGGGGGCTAGAGGTACACAGCCTGACAAAATGTCTGCTATTATTACAGCCTAGCACGCAGGACGATGAACGCAATCATATAAAAACACAATATTGAACTTATAATCATTTTGAAGAAATTACAAAAAATTATTTTAGCCTCTAATGGAATATGACATATAGAAGTGTTAAAAATATGAAAAGCTAAACTTAATACACATTCCTTGTTATACAAACTCAATATTATGACGTGTCACGATAGACATGAACATGCACTTGAACAGGGACTTGAAAAAAGCTTCTCGTCCTCCGATTCCCACAGCGCGAGCGACACGTAATTCTTTTAGTTCCCACAAGTCAGTGTTCAATCTTTAGCGCCGGAGCTCTGTGCGTTATGATTTTCAAGAATTCGTTAGACGGAGCAAGCATACCAGCTCGATATCTCTACCGTCTTTCACAGCACGACTTTATCCACTGCTTTGTTAACAAAACGAGCTCTTGCTCCCTTGCGAGTCACGGAACCGCGATTCTTTGAAAAAGAAAAAAAATTGCCCAACGGAAACAACGCGTGCAAGCGGATGAATATCAGGCGAGGAAAAGGAGGCGCGCACAGTGGCGCCGAGCCAGCACGACAGAAGTAACGCATTCGTATTGACACTTCCAAGTGGACGCTTCTAGATGCGTCGTCCCCGGCGTTCCGCGAGCCTGTTTATGCAATCGATTTAGGGATGCTTTTTCTTATACCAAACACTCTGTCGCTCCGCGCTACCACGCTTTTCTTTTCTTGCCTTGCACCGCCCTCTCCTGCCCCCTTACGCTTTTCCTCGTTCAAAGCCAGCGCCAAAAGGACACGCAAAAAAGGCGCCGATAGATATTTGCAAAGCCGACAGACAGCTGGCGCACTTCCAGCGAATAGGTCTCTCTTCGACTCCCTCCTCCTCAGCTCCCACCCTCTTGCCCGCTTGCTCGTGGAAGCGTGGCGGTTCACATACGCATCCCGGCTTGTTTCTGCGTCATTTCGTTTCCCTTCCTTTTCTTCAAGAAGCTTGCACCCTACCACCGCACCGGCCGTTAGAAGACAGGATCCCAACTGACCAGCCAGCCTTCTTCAGTACCTCCACTCCTGCGCCCGCCATCGCTTGTCTCTCTCGATTTTGTTTTCATCACTTTCGCAAAGCAGATTTCCTCCTCTGGATGTCCCGAATGCTCACTGCTGGTTTCCGACGCCTCTGTCACGCCGACCACTTCTTATAGTGTTGAAGAAAAGAACAGAAGCAGACGAGCTGCGAGACGAAAATGGCAAAAGAAAAAGAAGATTAAAGAAAGAAAGCGACGCAGGGAAAGGAAAACCGATGAGCGGTGTCAGTGGGCAAGGGGGAGTGCCAGACACGTACTACATGGAGAGCGTGCATGAGAGCGTCCGGATTCCCCAACTATGCACGCTGCGGTTGACACGTTCCAGTGCTCGTGTTGGGACGCGCGCTGTCGCTTGCTTACACCCGCCATGTCGCGCCCGGGTCCCCGGAGCCGCGGCTTGTCTCGGCTGGCGGCGGTGGCGGCGGCGCGGTGGCGCCCGCCAAGCTTGCTCGTGGCTCTAGTCGAAATTGCTCAAACTGTCATCCGCAGCGGCCGCTGCGCAACGCGCGCGGACCGCAGAAAAGTGCGCGGACGGGGAGAGTGAAGAGGGGGAGCCAAATGGGAGAAGGAGATTCGAACAAGGCGGCCGCGACAACGATGGGCCTGTAGCCCGTTTGCTTGCTGGACGAGTTTACGACGGGAGAGCGCCGCCGGGAAGCCGATGACTCGGCTTCCGTCAGAATCCTGCTTCGTTTCTGCAGCGTTAAACTTTGTTCACCTTATTTTCTCGTATTGGAGCATGCGGATATTCGTAGTTTCAGATACAAATCGTATGCCGTTGTTTCGCCCAAATGTGTTCTATTCGAGAGTATGGTATCCGATTTCTTGGAATATTCGATTCGGGCCGAATGTAAGAGGTTAGTGTAATTATTGGAACCTTTGAGGAAAAGAGCACACACTTATTTGCAGCTCCAAGTGCGCTCGTTATAAGCTAACCAGGATGTATAGTGACGTTTCAATTTTGAATTGTATGGAAGATTCCCACTCTAATGCAACACCAGGCGGAAATGGGTAGACCGAAGGAAATACATTTTGTTTCGGAATTTATTCTCCAGGGTTTCCTAATTCTAGAATTAGAAAAAAAATATTTGGTGTTCAGTTTGCCATTCGCAGTCAGTACTTTTATGACATCACCATCATCATCATCATCATCATCATCATCAGCATCATCAGCATCATCAGCATCATCGGCCTATATTTATGTCCAGTGCAGGACAAATTTCACTCTTCAAACATTCTTACTTTTTACGCACGAAGAATTGAAGCCCTTGCGTAACGCCTAAATATTTGCTTGCATGGACGTATAATTTCAAAGAGGTGAATAATCTATGCGTGCACCTGTTTTGTTTGTTTGTTTGTTCGTTTGTCTGCGTTGTGCTGTGCATAATGTGAATTGGAACTGTGCTCAATTTGAACGTCTGTATATGTCCGAATTGTCTTGGACAAAGTTCCAATACTCATAATGTGACGTGTGTGATGTTCACTACACATAACGTAATGTACGTTGATTATGAATGTTAAACGCGCCTCGTCTGACGCTTCACGCACACATGACCTACGTTGGTACTACATAGAATTCGGTAATGGCTGAACTGTGTTTGTTTGCTAATGAATGCGAGAGTTATTTAGCATGCACGTTAGTTAATCTCTCATTTGAAGGGATTGTACAGAGATAAAAATCATTTGATGGGAGGGCCGGGCACAAAGTCTAAAAAAATTAAGAAATATAATATGTATGCAGGGTTGAGATATGGACGACTTGTAGGGGCGTATGTTTATGCTAAGTGTATCGCTGGTGCTGCGCAACGTCTTTATTAGCGCTATCAAATTTGCACTATTGCATGTCCGATGTCGATGTTGTGTGAATTTGCGCCTGATGCACGCCGCATCGCGCGTATTCTATGAACGTTTTTGTACAGTTTTGGTGCACTTTATTCTGACAGCGCGAAAGCTCGACCACATGAGTAGATGGCGTTGAGCAAGGTTACAACAGATCCGAAACGTTATATTAATATTATTATGAATGAAAAAATACCGACTGGCAGTTACGACACGAAGACAGCGGTTTGTGACGCAATTTGTGCTGCATTCTTTGCACTTGAACAAAATATCTGCGCTGCCTGCAGACTCTACACAAAGAATATTTAAAGTGATTTTATGGAGAAGACACGTGAACTGTGAAGAATAAACAGAGAGCTTGGCCACCTGTTAAACAAACGTGAGGTAACCAGCAGTCTAAACCAAGCAGCTTTAAGAAACCCTTTAATGTTTGTCGCCAGTATAGTGGAAGTTCATGATCTTTTTTTTTTTTATGGCGTAGATTTGGCGAAGCATCCTCAGTGAACGTGCACACCTGTGCCGGAACTTTCTAAGTGAACCACTAGCAAAAGCAATAACTTCCATAACTTAGGAATTGCACAACAACCGGTTAAATGCCACCACAATCTAGGTTGATGCGACAGTGTACATATCCAAAAAGCTGCAATGAAAAATAAGTGCTCTTGCAACAACACCAGGTGAACTTTGTCCAGTCAACTTCACTGCAACTAAAGCTACATAAAAAGAGGGGATAAATAAAGACACAAATGACACAATAACTACTACTCATTCTCGTGAGGCACTGACCTCGGCCACTTTGTATCATACGCAATGTTTCAGGCTTACCTTGGTTAAAACCGGAGGCGCCGACGCATGCAACAGAAAGCCTTAATTGCTTTTCTTTTCCGTCTGACGCACTCAGTGCTTTTCGAAACCGCTGACGGTGGTGAGATGAGCAGACGCGCCTGTAGCTTGAGCTGCTTTTCTGCCTCTTCAAAAGAACATTCGCTGCAGCTTATCTGGGTGTCCTAATGAGCATCTCCACCCCATCGAAGAACCACCAACAAACGCGGGCAAGCAGGCAGGCGGACGCACGCTATACGCACAAATATTGAGCAGAACGGGGTAGCTGTGCATCGAAAAGCGTTAATCCTTGTAGACGCCAACAATGATGGCTCACCAGTTCTATAACCCTCGTTCATTCCACCCGTAAATCTGCGTCTATAAGCTGGGGCGCATGTCAAAATTACAAAAAATTCATCGTGAGCCCAGCATCGCCTGGTGAGCAGGGCCAAGCTATCGGCTCAGGCCCACGGCATCCTGGACTAGGGACGCCGCCCACCTCGGACGATTTTACCGTCTGCTCATTTCTCTAAATAAAGTTTATTCCTATTGCTCCTATCCTGAGCAAGCATATTTACGTCTTTGTTTCATTTGTCGAAAAGCCGTATGACAGTATACAACATAGGTTAAGTGGTACCACCGAAAACGTTGCAAAGAATTAAGTCGGCTAACACAGGACAGGATAAGCGGAGGTTTCTGACAGGCACCTGGATGTATATAGACAAGGACACTGCACGGACCGAATTTTTTTACCCAGTCCCGGCCCGGACCCGCCATATGAAGCCCTCCATGGCTCCACCTGGTCCCGTGGCTCTAATCCCGACTACAACGGGCCCGGTCTGGGCCCAGCGGATGAACTTAGTCTATACATGCCTTAAAGCTGTCATTGCTGCGGCAGTGTATTCTAAGACATTACACTAAAACCACATGCAGTTACTATAATTCATTGAGAAAAACGCTTTCTGCAAAGCCCTTCTAAAGCAAACATGAGAATGCCGACAGAACCAAAACCTGGGTCAAATATTTCTGGCAAGGCATTTTATTCCACACAAGTGTACATAACTCTGGTGTACACATTATGGTGTAAACCCCAAGAATTAAACACACCAGTAATATGCGACAGTTTCGCCATAAAGAGAAGCATTGACCCCGATAACGAAGTTTAACGTTGCGCTCTATATAGCTACTCGCATGGTGTTCTAACAATATGCGGAGGTGACACGGAGACTGCTCCGTGGAGAATACAATATGCGGAGACTACTGCCGCTGCGCAGCACGTGTTCCAGCCTCACAGATACCGGCCGTGTAGATGCGCTGTAGCATGAGGAATGTCGGCAACCGCGTTACTGGCGGCGCATCTCGAGCGTGCACAAGCTGAGCCAGACGGCAAAATTGGGAAATTTCTGGCGTTTGACCGCGCTAAAGATTTAGCTTGACGTTTACTGTTCTTACCGCCCATACCAGTGGGTGCACCAGCAGTGTGGTAAGCACACAACTTCTAAGGAGGAACGCTAATGTTCCAGCGCACAAAGCTCGTGGCAGCTATAGACGCTGGAACGCTGCCTTGGTTACGGCCGCGCAGATTAAGCGGATCGCGGGAATGAATCATTTTGTTACACAGCGTGTAACAAGATGGAGCCCTAACTATCTCGGTCTCATACCCTGCGTGAGGATTGCAACGCGTCCACGCTTTCACAGATAAACGCAACCCTACATGCATGGGCTACACATGCATGCTGATACCATGACAACGCCGATGGCGGCGGTGCGAGACCCCCGTCGGTGTCCTAATTGTTATCACTAGCTCTTGTAAATAGTTCTTACAGAAAGAAAAAGGTTAAAATGTATTAGGTGTAAGAGCAGCTCAATGTTCAGACTCGCATATTCTAACTGGGGTACGAAAGAGACTTAAGGTGGGAAATGTACTTGCCACACCAACCCCCCTCTGAGGCCAAAATGAAACCATTCTGATGCAGAACTCTGCGAATACTGTTAAGGAAGAAGCTATCTATGCATGCTGTGGTGACCGTGAAGCAATCGAGCGTGGTGCAATAAACAACAAAGTGGTAACACGACACAATTACAACAAAATAATAGTACCGAAAGCGATCAAATACTACAATTGCAAAAAGCGGTAACTTCCAGACCGTATCAAGCGTGCTTTGAAGCATAATTTCTTTTTATCGCGAGAACAAAACTTGTTTTTGTAGCAACGAAACAACAAAAATAATCGGAAAGCTTTTCACGCAATCAACTCAAACCAAAAAGAATTAGAACTCTTTTTTATTTTGTTTTCTAAGTTAATTAACAGTCATTTTTTCTAACACGTCAATAGAGGTTTTCACAGTGCCTCGGATCTATGCAGAGTGCCCGCATGTATTCGAAGGTCCGAAGTTAGCTCATCAGTGAACGAGCCCGAGCCTGGCACAAGCCAGAAGGCATCAGACCGGGGCCATCAAAAATTGCTTTACCCAACTCGGTCCGGCCCACGGGCCGGGCCAGGCCCGTGCAGTGCTCTAAGATAATTAGAATTCCACAGATGATTTTAAAACATGTTGTGCCTAATCTTTATACTATGCTATTGTAAGGCCGGTGCATGCTATCTCAGCCTGGGCCCAACTAAACAGAGGAGAGAGGACTGTTCACTCAACCACATTGGGAATGCGCTCCAGAGAGCTGTCGAGCACTCCACTTTTTCTGTCGTCCTTTTGTCTCGGCCCCTCTATTCATTTTTCTTACGCGCTGGAACATGTCTTTGTCTAAATTCCACCTAGCCCAACTTTGCCTAAGAGAGCTGTTGCTCTTTGTGTGGCCGACCCCGGCGGGTACAAAGCACCCATTTCTTAGGCACCGATGCGTCGGATGTGTTCTATAGAGAGTACTGGTCAGTTTATTGACCCATTGTGGCCTCTCCCTAACCTGTTTCTAGTCAAAGAGACCGAGTGGGAGCGCGCCTCAGGGCCCAGTGGCGCCGCGGAAAATGGCTCCGGTCTCGTCAGACCAACCTTCCGTAACTCGAATTTGTTTAAATGTGCGTTTGCTGTAAGTAGTGTCCTTGTAAATATATTACTTTACAAAGAGAAGTTTGCACAACCTTAGCGGCGGACCGAGGCCCACTCTCTTCAGCAGCAGCGAACGGGCAGAAGATAGTTGCACTATCATCGCACGAGAGGGTGAGGTGAGCGGTAGAAGCTTTGATTTGATTAGGAATTTTAGCCGCGCATAAGCACATACCTGTCTTTTAAATGTAAGGTATGGTTTGTTAGTATCAGGGCTGTCCATGTTTGTGCGTGCTCTTGTACTCACTATTGCACCTTACTTTTACTTCTTTGTTGAACTTGAGTATTCGAGGTCTTAAATTTGTTTCTTGGTGGGTTTCTTGCGTTTCCTTTGTATTTTCTCCGTGACGATTATTAACTGGGTCCTCCTGAACATGTCAACCCGTCCTTCGATTTCACGTCATTATATAAAAAAAATCAAAAGGAAATCTAACCGGCAATTTACTTAAGACGCTGCTAAGATGCTGTCGCTACCATGGGATGCAAGATGCTATTTTTTTTTTTTACCTCTCGGCTTGCAGTGACATGTGTGGGGGTAGCGGAAAGTTTCAATATATCGCCCAATAATTTTTTCACTGTCCGGTGTAGTTGGTAACGATACATGAGAACTGGTGGTCGGCTACGAATTGCTGCCAAATCTGGTCATTTCAGGTGTCTTGTACATCACCAACGCACCAGATATCTTTATTAGCAGATCTTTTTTTTTTTGAAGTTCTGTCAGAAATACTGCCACTATAATTAGCTCGATGAATCACACATCTCACAGGATGCCAGCAAAGGCTTCTGTTTGTAATATACTGGACAGGTCGATAGAAGGTGGTTTGCCGTGCCACTTTCAGGGCAAGCTGGACGCAGAACTGATAACAACGTAGCCCTGTTGTGGTGTGCGATCGGTAAAGAATGGTTGATTGAGCAGTTGGCACATTTACACCTTTGAGGCTGCAGCATTCTAGAAGCAAAAAAATAATGCAGTATCTTGCCCTGTTTTTGTATATATCGGTGGCTGTAAAAAGAGTGATGTAGCAACACCTCATCTAAACTGGATGCCTGTCATACGGGCACAGGCATCGCTGCCAAGCTAGAGAAAACTTATTTCTCAAGTGACTCTAGGCCGAGCCCTCTGTTACCGGGTTCTGGATTGCCACAGCAGAGGATGCTATAGAAGCACTGATGTCTGACATTGCGCTCCGACCACGCCGAAGGAGTGCGGGGCCGTGGCGTGCTCAGTTGTATGCTTGTTTGTTTACGTCTTCCATTGCAAGGGCTTGAGTTGGCGTGGATACATTTCAGTTTGGAATGGTTTTATTGCTAAACCTTCCATTTATGCGATACTTCTGCATGCTGTTGTACACGCTAAGCCAGAGTAAAAATCCGGCTTCTGCAACTTTTCGCAATCACATCCGAATTTCGAGCGAAGCTGTTTCCTTCGACCACTTACACTAAGAACTTAAGTTGCCTGTAATTAAGCCACACACTTTAGAACGCTGCCCGTGTGTGGCTCCCCAGTTTGAAACCTCGCCCGCATGTACGCTTTCGAGCACTTGGCAAACTAATTTTTTAGAAAGGCTGCAACTGAACCACACACGTTTACCTTGTAATGCTGATTTGCCATAAAGCTCTCCCCATTAAGTTTTATCTTGGTGGCACTTGTAATTATCTCAGGGCAGTGGTCTAAATTCTGCGCCGTTCATAAAATACACTTACAATGCTCCGGAGTGATTAAATACATAAGTTATTACAAACGCAAATTAGGCCCTACACTTGGACGATTATCCATACATTCCCCCTTGATTTAACCAAATATAAACAAGTGTCTTCTTTATTAGGTGAGGGCGCCGGGGTGCCGTAATGCAGACCTCGTATAACGCTTGAAAATACGGAACCGATGAGGGTTCAGTAATTATTTGCAATTTACAAGCTTTTATTTTATTCCCAAAGCTTGACATACTTGTAATGACGTATTAATGACGTAGTACACAGAATTTTTTGGTGGTCATAAACAATTTTTTCTTTGCAGTTGAACTGTTACCAAGCACAGACTCTTACCCGATCTAAATCTACACCTTGTATTATCGATTATTCTATCAGTCTTAATGAAGACAAAATTAAGCTTTGTTCTATAGCAAGAACTCCGGGAGTTGTTTTTCATGAATTTGTACTTCGGGACCATCATACGGAGTATTGAAGAACTAAATTATGTAACTTTATAGGTATATTAGGAAAATGACAGACATTGTTGCCCCTACACCACAAAAACTGCTTTTGAATAACCCCCTTTCCTTATCATCGACGCTGCTGGAATCTCATTTGCTATAATGGCACTCAATGATGACGAAGTAATTCGGCAGTCTTACAGAAAATCGCCCAGCATTCAAATCGGGGTCACTCATATTACGTGCACACATCCAATTTGTTTGCTAGGTTCGAGGTTCTACGACTCCACGGTGTAGATGAAAATCACCTCGTCGACAGTTATTGAACAAGCAAAGAATCTAATATCCTTTAGGAAGAAATTACAAATTCAGAAATGAATGCGGGTTTTTACCACACTGTAAAAATTACAAGTCCTTTTCACGCAGGTTTTCCTGTAAAAATTACGGCACTATGCGTGTACTGAGAGAAAATGGCGAGATTCCGTTTATAAAGCCACGTGCATGCGCTGTCTGAAGAGGGAGAGAGAAAACAGCAAAATGGCGAGAGCACAATGCCTGTGACAAAACTTGTGAGGGCTCGCACAACGCTCTTGCACAGCATGCGCAGTTTTTCCGCTGCCTGCCATCACAAGCCTGAGCTCCACTCTGGCAGATGCTGCAAGAATGGTTCTGCAGTGTCTGCTTTTGGGGGAAAAAGTGAGCTACTGAGCATGCATGCAAGCGATGACGGCAAGATATTTATATTGTTTCACCATTTGACTGGACCTAAGAATGTGCCTTCTACTTTTGCCGACCAGCTACTGTTTGGTGAGTAGGCTTTGGATTTGGTAGTGTTTTTATAGTGCCGCTTTACCTGAATAGCCAAAGATGTCCGAATGAGCAGCCTTCCTGCTGATGCATACGTCACTTGTCAGTATTTCAGAATAAGGTGCCTATTCATGCTTTCATTGCAGTTAGTATCTTGGGCCTACATACCAAAAGCTTGCTGTCCACTATTCCTCGTGCGTATATTGTAGGACCAGAAAAATGTAAAATTTCTGCCAAGACCAACTGACCATTTTTGTGAAGTTAAATGCAAGACTTTCCACTTGTACAACACACGTGTTCGTCGAACTAGGCATTCGTGTTGCGTGCCACAAGAACATCGCTGCCAGTGAAGGAGGCGTAATCTGGCTGCCAAGCTCTGGTATTAATAGTTAGCGTAGAGTAATGCATGTGCTTTGTGTTACATTTTCCGTGCTTTTTTTTTTAAAGTTGTGTTAAACTGCGCCAGCCCATAAGCTTCCTCCCGTTCCCTGGCTTTATGTACCACTGTCCGTAGCTCGCAGCATGCACCCATTATTTATTTTATTTGTCGTTCATGTCTCGCAGGAGAACATCATGGTAACTTGCCACTTTCAGGTAGACACACTTTTGGGATATGCTCATCATATCGATAACGAGAGCTGCCATTTCCCATATAAGTACCTTGCACTTCGGCTTCCTGCTCTAGCGAAATTGTTGATTGTGTTGCGTAGACTTGGTCACATTTTTTGCATTCCCAGGAACGAAGTTCACCAAATCAGTTGTTTAGCATTGAAAATGCATGATCGAGCTGGTGGGAACAATGATAAAGGGCCTAGTACGCGATTGAAAACCTTGGCACCTGAAGGAAAATTGTGATTTTGTTCGTCTTGTCAGAAATTCCAACTTAACCGTATTAGTGGGAAGGGAACTAGGTCCCTCACTGTAGGCTTAACCAATAGTTCACCGTAACAACGTTTATCAACAAAGAGGTGAGTGCAGGTGAGGGCAGACTATCGATGATGCGTATTGCCTTGCGTACGAATTGTTCTCTTCGGTTGGGCTTGCTATGCAAAAGGTGAAATTTTACCATATTGCAGCCTATTTCACAAACTTGAGAACTTCGGCTTAGTTTCTGTTCCACTTGGTTTACTTCCTTCCAGAACTTCTTGGGACCAACCCAGGTCATGACACGAAATCAATGGCAAACCCACGAGGTCATAAAAAGGTGCTAAGTCTTGGGCATCGGATCACAGAAACCGACTGACCATTCTGGTGCTTTCTACTTAAAGCATCAAGTGTAAAAATTAAAGTTGATTTTGGCGTAGTGAGAGCGCACTGCGCAAACATTTTCATATCTCAAAACTCATGCTCTGTGTTAATTTTTCTCCCCCACACCTTAAGCATCCTGCCATTCTCCAGCGTGCATTTGATCAATTTTGAATCTGTAGGCTCAAATACCTTTTTTTATTCAACACTGCAACAAACTAGTTTTGTTCAATAAACCACTTTCCACCTCACTTATGTAACTAGTACTGTATGCCAGCAGCATTCCTGATGATGCAAACGTCACTTGTATGCATTTCAGAATAAGGTGCCTATTCATGCTTTCATTGCAGCTAGTATATAGCATGAATACCAAAAGCTTGCTCTCCACTATTTCTCGTGCATATATTGTAGGACCAGAAAAATGTAAAATTACTGGAAAGAAAGAGCAATCAGCTGTCATTTTAATACTACTTGGTTTTAGTTAATTGTTAGGCAAATTACACATCGTTCTAAATGCCTACTTGGATATAGCTTGACAATCAGATACATCGGTGTTTAGTGGTGCACTGTAGCGTAACACCACACAATTACACTTGTGCGCAATATTTTTCTGTCGATTTGCCTTCTTCATTTCTTCACACTAAATCCCGTCTTTTTTTCTGAGATACCGAGACTTTCAATATGCTTTAAATAAGGGCTAACATACTTTTATGTTGGCATCAGCTGTTTCTGTGGTTTTATTGCCAGCTACCTGTTTCAGAGTTTTTTTATTTTTCAGTTTGTCTTGCTTCAGGTGCAGCGTATAGCTAGTAAACTCTAATGTAACTTGTGCCTGGAAAAGCAAGAAGACTATGCAGCAAGGGTAATAAAGAACGCGTTACCAGTAAACCGGATATTATAATGATGAAGAATAATAAACGTAGCAGGTTCGTTTTTTTTTTATCAAAAAGTGCAGTTCGACAATTTTTTACAGAAAAACTGCAGAAATTGTTGCAAATATAGCGGCATGTTACTGTCGCACCACATAATGAAATTACAGAAGCCAGTATTTTTTGCAGGCAATTCTAAATATGACGGCCTGTTATTGCTATACCGTGGAATGAAATTACATACATAAGTATTTTTTACGGAAAATTACTCTAAATATGACAGCGCGTTAATGCAGTGCTGTGGAATAAAATTATGGACACCTATACGTTTTTCGGGGAACAGTTGGCAGCCGATGCTGCCGGGAAAGGTCCATTAAAAGCAACGGCGCATTTTTTACCGTGCATGGACTAAAATGCTTTACCTGGGTTGTTCTTGTGAGTTTTGTTTACCTACTTTTTTGTATTGTCGATTGGAATTCTTTATCTTTATGTTATGTATTCGCGCATATTGTATTGTATTTATGTTGGCATGCATAATGTTGCCTGGTTTCTAGGCGAAGCAGTGCTAGTCAGTCTGCTGGTATGCAGCTTTTTCCACCATCTCCGCCACTTGTGTACATGAATGTGCTTTAGTGGGAAAATAAAATATTTCACTCTATTCGACTAGTCGTGAAAATCGAACTTCAAAACATAAACATCTGAGCGGTTAGATTAGGGTTTGATGTCGTAATGCGTTCTATACTTCCTTGGTGATAGACCTCAAAAGAATAAGCTAAATATGTAAATCACTGCCAATGATTACGCCATAATGCTTCATGTCTGATACAAATGTTTCATGATTTCCAAATTTGAGACTGATGGATGTATGTCATATATATGTGTGTCCTACTACCCTCCAGGAAAACAGAGAGAGTAGTTCTAGCCTTGAAGCCTGGCTAGAGACCTTTGTCTTTGAATAGATTTCATCCGGTCAGCCTTAAAAGCGGCTCTTGTATAACAATAGGGAAATCTGACGCCACGCTTCAGAGGGAAGACGAAAATACCCAGAGCCTGTCCGGTAATATGGTGGAGTTTCACAGACGTCGTTGCACCATGGACACAATTATGGATCTTGGCAAAAAACAACCAAGATAAGAACAAGCATCTCCTTCTCTCTGATCACATCTGTCAGCGTATACACCCTACCTCGCCTGCCCTATCTCAGAGAGACCCTAGCAAAGGGCCAGATGTTCAGGGGAAGACGATCTGTGAAGAAAAAACTATGTAAAGATTTTTCTTAACAAAATGAGACTCAATCTGGCATATTGAACGTAAAAGAAGCTTAGAAATAAAAGCGGCGCAATCCTCTGAGCAGAAAATCAAAGCTTGTCAAGGTAGCGTGTCATCTTAGTGTCGCCTAATGCGTCTAGGAATCGACAGTGGGGCTCTGCGTCCACACGGTTGAAGTGCGGAAGGTGACGGTCACATATGAGTCAGTGGCAGTGAAACGAAGCGCAGAATATTAGGTAAACGAACTAATTTCCGGGCAAGCTTGCATACATTCACACTCTGAACGAAGCACCAACAAACAACGACATAGAAGAATGCCGACGCACATAGGGGCTTGCAGGCAGTGTAAATCAGTTTCGTGACTCTAGGTCGTTCTCCTTTAAGGAGCGAACGAACCAACTTCAGCGTTCTAGGCTCCCTCACTCTCGCAGATGCTCTGTGAAGACAGTGCGTGCTCTCGCTTTGAGATTGCAGAACTCAGAACTCGACATGATGAATCACACGTTCTTCGGGCGCGTGATTGTCATGTGGGCACGATACCCTCAAACTTTCAAGTCTTAACAGCAGATTTAGCTGTCTGGAACAGTCATGCCTACGACCTTCTTTGAGAGAACAAGTATTCGACCCTGCACACATAATCCATATTGTCCCGTGGGAGGTTGTTGACTCTCCCCCTAGATTAGCTAGCACTCCCACTTCTTTCACGTAGTAGTAGTTCATCGAAAACTGTCGCAGGGGAGTTGCGAAATCAATGGACGACTAATTAACTAATATGTAGCGGACTTCATTAGCTGCCTACTACTTCGCCGAGGGCAAAGAACTAAAATTGTATTAATAATTCCGCACCACTTTGCTTGTATAATGAGTGTGCACTTAATGCGCCACAGAAGCGTCACAAAACAAGAGATACCACAACTCGGTTAGCCTATTATTGCTCTTTGTAATTTAACGTACTGAATGCCGCAAATGATTGCATCACTGATGATGAAAGCCACTCATGGCAGACTATTAAGCGGGGAGAGTGGTGAGCAAGTTCATGAATGCATCAACAGAAAGAAAAAAAAAAAGTTGCAGAAATGTGTCGGATAGTTGCGTATGCGATTAGCTGAGTACCGCGGGCACTACCCGAGCTGAGGAGACATAAAAAGAGACAGAGAGAGGGAAAAAAAAAGAAAGAGCAGTCCAAGCTGCAAAAACTGTTGCGGGGCTCCTTAAAGCACCAAGACCAATATTCGATGCTTTTCTTTCCTCGTGCGTGGAAATTTCTAATATCCATGCCCTTGGACTGGCCTTAAGTAATTTTTTGTGCGTTCACATTTGTTTCATAGCCCTGCAACATAGACTAGTCGGCACCCCACCTAATAATGCTAACCTCGCCATTAAGTTCCAATAAACATATTGAAAAACAACAATCTTGTTACTCTGTGCACGCAAACATACTTAACTCGAGCATGTTCCTTAAACTCATCGATTTATGTAAAGCGACCTAACGAAGCATAATGACTCGAAAAGGTAGCCTAGGAGACAACCTTTCTTAAGTGCCAGTATAGAGAGAGGGAGAGAAAGGTTGTGAGCTGGAAGAAAAAGAACAGGGAAAGGACAGGAAGTGACGCCCTTGCACATACAACAGCTTTCACTGGGCATTCAAAGGTGGTCGCAGTGCCCACTCGTCTTGAAAAAGTGCAGCAGGGCTCTGGACCTTTGTGTGCGGATCACGGTCGCGTCCATGGTGGCATTGTTCAAAACAAAGCAGCGCGCTTCACAACGAAGAATTATTTTCGAACGTCTAGAATCACTCACATGACAGTATCTTTAAACCAGTACTTACTAATATATATATATATATATATATATATATATATATATATATATATATATATATATATATATATATATCTTCTCTGCTGTTAAAGGCCTGTTGTCTAAGTACCCTAAAACTGCCCGAAGGGCAATTCGCTAATCTTTCAGCGCAACTAAAACATTTTTTAACGTACACGCGGACGATTTATCGGATCATTTTCTTCATGGCACCAGTGTGTTCCTGAGCTTCATTTCTTGTGCTTTATTGTTAGTTTCATTAATTACCATTTTTAAATGCTGTGCACCTGGTTTTAATTTAGGTTAGCCCGAGTAAGATGTACTGTTACAATTTTTTTTGTTTCTGTTGTTATATTTTACCATGAAATATATCTTTGAATGCTTACTATGGTTATCTTTTGTTTATTATAACACCACTGTGTATTACGCGTGTGAAAATTTGGAATATTTTAATTAAAAAAAACATTTTTCTTCTGAGAATACATGCCGTCTATTAAGCTTCAAGAAGCATGCAAAGTATGCCTTTCGTAATCAAAACAAGATGAATAGATGACGATATGTACTATGGCCACTTCCGAGTCAAAAAATTGAGACAAAGCAGTGCCCATTATGCCGATCAGAAAGCAATAGGCATTTGTAAATGTGACGCCCAGCCACAAGCGACTCAGAAAGGTTGCGTCGAATTGAGACGGACCAGGTGGTAGCCGAAGGCGCCATTATAAGGGTCAAGCGAGTGCAGTCGCGAATTGGCAAAATTTTTTGCATCACAATGCTCTAATGCATTGTGACGAGCAAGCAGGCGAACTTGCCGCGCTGAAACATGATTTGACAGTTACAAAGGTGCCAGTAAAGATTTAAAGCGATGGGTATGCATGTGTTGAATGCATCATAGCCGACGTCTGGTTGAAATGTGAAATTACGGCAGTTGACCACGATATTTAGCGCAGAAACTCAAAACACCTTGCTTGGTTTTCGTGTTTATCTGCTTATAACAATGTTTTTATAACTAAAAATTATTTTGTATGTGATGAGGGTTCGTTTTTATCTAAAAGAAGAAATTATTTGTAAGCACGTGATCATTACAGCCGGTAAACAAACTAGATTTGCCAGAGAGAAAGATAGGCCTAGTTTGTTTCCTACTTAAGTAGCCGCTCGTGTGTGGCATGGCGGCGTTCTAGTCTACAAGCAAGACAAAGGTATGACTCACAAGACGAGTTGTGCGGCTAAGCACATCGCTTATAGTGTTATTTCGGTACCACTGATTTATTGCTGTAATAACATGCCTTAGAAAATATCGCCAAAAATGATGAAAATTGTTCCAAATAATGCGTTTGATATTACGCAGACACTACATTTTAGATCTACCGGAGCAAAACTGTCTATATGGTCAGTTTCTTTTTTATAATCTAAGGCAGTTCTTTGTGTACACATTCGTTTTTTCCGATACTATATACTTCTTATCATTGTTAACGCCGATGACTGATCCATCTAATAACGGAGATGCGGTTTTGTATAACCAACAGTAACAACAAAAGAATCACTAGGAATATATGTATTTTAAGTATACAGTTCACAGTGTAAAATAAAGCTGACCAAAATGCCGTGATATGAGACACATCAGCAATTACTATCGACCTAAGGTTTAACTAAGAGTCAATGTCACGCTTATTTATATTCTTGAGACTTCGTTTACTAGCGAGGGTATAAGCTACGCGTTAAGTAGTTGTGCTCGTTTCATCCCTTTTTAAACCAGTGTCAACGGCTGCAACAAAAACTGCAAGCAAGAAAAAAAAAATCAGCGTCCATTCCACCCTGCGAAAATTGACGTACAGCGAAGCTGGTTACACAAGCACCACCACCGCAAGCGATGCACGTCACGCGCGTACGCACGTGCGCGGAAGTACAGCATACATCTTCATTCTTTTAGGCCGTCCCGCCAAGCGCAAGTGTCTTATTGAACTAAATTAATGTTCAAAAGTAAATTGCGTCAGGAAAATGAGTAAAGTACGACTTACACACAAGCTGCAGACATGATAGCTTCGGAACATTAATCGAATTTACGAGGAAACATAAATCAGTTGCGCGGAGACAAAGCCCTTTCAAGCTACCGCTTGAAGTCTGTCCGAGTGGCCGCGGCCGCTCGCACTAGAGCACTGCACGGGCCGATTTTTTCAGCGTGGGCCCGGCCCGGGCCCGTTTTTACGTTGGGCTGCCTGCCCGAGCCCGACCAAATATCTTATGGCAGGACCCGGGCCCGGGCCCGCCACCCTTTTACCTTAGACCCGAGCCCAGCCCGAGCCCGGCTCGAAAACGGTCCGAACCCGGCCTGGGACCGAAAAAGACATGTTCTTCAGGGTCGAGACGCGCGAGGATAACTCGTTGCACGTTACATCACAGCACCAGAAAGTCCGAGCCCGGCCCGGGCCCGCGTTAGAAAACCCGAGCCCGACCCGGGGCCGGGTCAAAAAGCACATGCCGTGCCCGAGCCCGGCCCGAGCCCGCGAAAGAACTGCCCTACCCGGCCCGGCCCGGGCTTTCGGGTAAGCCCGAGCCCGTGCAGTGCTCTAGCTCGCACAGCATAGAATAACACAGAGGGCGTTGCTATTTGAGGCTCAAGCCAATTGCTTAAGGACAAAAAAAAAAAAGAAATACCGGAGCAAATATTCGGAACTAGATGAGGCATGTGTATGCTGCAGAAAAAATCTGCAGACCACTCAGCACATCATAATGTTAGAACCAGTGAGATGCGTAGGTAACGTACACCTTCCAGAAGCGCTTCGATTTAGATTGGACGGAAGCATCAACCGGCCAGCTGTCGAGATAAACAAGAGAAGTTTAGTAGTAGTGGAAAAAAAAAAGCAGGGAAGAGATTGATACGACCGGATCTGTTAATGATAGGTAGCGGTACAAGCTAGATTTTGAAAGGGAAAAAAGTTATGGAGGTGGATAGAAGGTGGCTAGACCAAATACATGTATAGCATACCTAAATGAATCAAGCAGCTAAGTGACAATTTGTCACCGCCCCGTTTTAAAGGGGATGCCATTTAATCATCATCATCATCATCATCATCATCATACATCCTCATTATTGTAGGCCCTCCGTCTAGCGCAAGTGCGTTATCGAACTAATTGATGTTTTATATGAGCAATAATCATATCTATGTAACTAATAAATTTTGATTAAAAAAACGCTTTTTTCATCAGTGGTATTTACAGAAACTCCCATGCTGCAATTGTCGGGGACCTAGTGCAACCTAGTTCTTTCGGGCTTAAACTCATCTTGAGACAAGAACTATTTCTCCACTGTTCTCACAGCGCACAATGCTTTACCTGACGAGACGTTTTAATCAATACTACAAAGAAGGCCAAATGAACTCGAAGACTGTTTGCTCAAAACGGTGGTTGTGTATGTACAAGTTAAACGAAACTTATTAAATTAGTTCGAGAAAGAGGATGTCAGTTCAATTGCTTCATTTGCTGCTGCTTCATGGGTATACAAAACGAACGCCACAGTCACCATGGCAACCGCTAGCAGGCACGAGAACCGAGACACGAGAAACGCAAATATGATTTCTATTCATGTTTGCGGTTCTCATGTCTAGGTATTCACGCGTACAATTGTCTTGCAGTGATGTCCCCGTTACTCAATGCTCCTTTTGGTTTGTAACGTGTTTTGAAGTAAATAAATCAATAAGAACAAAAAATTGTTTGAAGACCTGCGCTGCTTCTGTCACCAATAGGTCCTTCAGCGTTGCTTCTTCCTCATCTATATGGAGATTCCTGTGTTTCCTTCCCCAGCTTCAGTCCACATTTGAAATAGTGCGAATGTTTAAGGTGTATAAGGTTTTTCTTTCGATTCGTAATTTAGGGTATGCTCCAACGCATTGCTCCTTTCTTGAACACACTATATATATATATATATATATATATATATATATATATATTAATTTGTATCAGTAATACGTTTTTTCCATTGGAAAAAAAGCAACCCGAACCTTAAATCAAAGCGCTTGTAGTCTCAGGTTATCGTAAAGAACTGACTGGTTTGTCTGTATCGGACACTATCGGGACACAGAGAAAAACCTGAAAGCTTTGTATAAAAAAGAGATCGATTTATTGAAATCCTCTCTGTCGCTAGGGCTGCTGTTGCTACGGGAATGATTAATACCTTAGTTCTTCCGGCTGTACAAATGGAGTGCTATACATAGTAACGGATGCTTCTACAAGTAGTGGTCTCGGTGTCAC
Source organism: Dermacentor silvarum (assembly GCF_013339745.2). Classification (NCBI taxonomy): domain Eukaryota; kingdom Metazoa; phylum Arthropoda; class Arachnida; order Ixodida; family Ixodidae; genus Dermacentor; species Dermacentor silvarum. The sequence continues at coordinate 233,597,456 of NC_051155.1, forward strand.
TATTTAATGCAAGTGGCCACGCGGCATAAGAGGTGTTAAATTATTGGATCAAGGTTAACCGTAAGTTCTTTATAGTCAAAAGGAATATGGTGCTTGCATGCACAATACTGGCACTGACAGCTGTGACCAGCACAATTTGTCCGTGCAGTGTTTGTCATAAGTCTCGGAACCAACGCCCGTGTAGAGGTGACCATTCGTGTCCACGCGTGCTGCGGATTGTGGTCCCTGTAGAACATCCGTCGCTACAATTTCAACCCCAGCACTCCTTACACTCACAGCTTCGTAGCACCAGGCATCTTGCAGGAAGCTTATTACGGTATCGAAGCGACGTCGTATATATATTCGCAAATATTGTCAGTACATATATTCACACCCGCGCCACGCGTGGACTTCGCGGCGGCGCTGTTAGATGGTGCAGCGAGTCCAGAGGGATGCGGGAGGAACGAGCCCGGCTGCGTGCGCAGCCTCATTCATGGCGCATTTCAATAAAATAAGGTGGGTCGGTGTCAATAAGGTGGGTTGCTGAATAGCTTCAATGCTAATTTCATTAACATCGGAATTAATGGAGAGATGGGTTTGGTTGGGTTATTTTTGGAGCGAAGCTTTTCTTGCGTCTTCTCCATACTTTCCGGGTGCTGATGCTGCTGTTGTGGTCTAGCTCGCACGCGGCGCTTGGTTTCTTGCAACACCCCCAGATGGCGCTCGCCTCCGCGCATCCCGGCCGGCGCCGCCGCGGCAGCGTTTCACTGTTTGAGCGTATTGCACGTGGTGGTGGTTGCTTCCCTATGCCACAAAAATGCATGTGCTGGGCTGTGGAGGTCGCGTGCTGGGCTGTGATAGCGTAAACATTACAATCGTCCAGTGCCTGAAGAGAGCGCTTGGAGCTGGCGTTTCAAAAGCGTGCTGGCCACGTGAGCAGAAGGATCGCGTAAACACGCGCCATCAAAATGGCTCCAAAGCGTGCACTCAGTGTCGAGGACACCCAGGTCCGAAAGAAGCGTCGCGCGGAACAGGAGCGTCATTGCTACGCCGCGAAATGCGGTTGAGACCGCGAATGTATGTATACACGTTATACACACAACTATAATGATTAATTGAATTATGTACATCCACATAATTCAACTAAAGTTTAACACTTTTGCCACGATGCGATGTGGAATGCGAGGCAATGATACAGCTCAGCCCTCTCAGAGGTTATGAACAATGACGCACAACAACGCCTCAACCAAAGCCGTCTCCCTGTGTGTTCTGTGGACTACGCAGACAAACAGAAGTGGTGCACGCAAAGTAACGTTTAACATCAACTCAGCACTCTCGTATTGGACTAAGCGTTGAATTAATTGCACATTCGCCACCAACATCACCGCTAATTATCGCCTGTCAAAGCAATATTTATTCCATTTTATTTCATTTTACATTTAAGGCTAACTTACCTGTACAGCGGGAGGTCTAGAGCTTTCAACCTCTCCTGCTGGAGCGCATTTAACCCTATAGTGACGTAAGTACAACTATTGACTAGCATGTAGGTTTGCTTTATCTGCATGAGTTTCCTGGCTATGGAAGGTTCCCAGAAAGCAAACAAAAACCAAACAATAACGTGCGGTAACAAAAGTTGGCATAGAGAGATAATTTATTTTTGCAGGCGACACATCACCATTTCACGTGAGTGACAGGTTATCAGAAGCATGCATCGCACACGCACGGAGCGACAAAAGAAAGTGCAGCTGTGACTCACGCGAAGTGGTCAATGTCTCTGCATGCCAAAA